>NC_088413.1:26543247-26618247 GCF_034236695.1 Oncorhynchus nerka | reverse complement strand
AGGTCTGGATAGACAGACAGAGAGTGGAACCACATCTTGTCAGTTTCCTCATTGTCCCTTGATGACCAACCCCCTCCCCCATCTTGCCACTTTGCATCCGGACAACACTGATGGAACGTTGCCTTAACCTGTCCTCCTGGGTAAGTGGGGGGTTTGGTAATGAGAGCAGGCCTCTCCTCTTATGCCAGCTGCTCTCCCCTGGCTGTCAGTCACCGCACACACACACACTTACACGTGTCCCTTGTGCCCACACACAGGGATGCTTAGACCCAAACACGCGCAGGCACACACACATCGATGTCCCCATTATCCCTCCCAGATACCTCGGCTGAGTCGGCTCCTGTGTTGACTCTAAAGGAGAAGACATAATTACCCACGCAACCCCTTCCTCCGCCACGTCGACGTCCCCATTATCCCTCCCAGATACCTCGGCTGAGTCGGCTCCTGTGTTGACTCTAAAGGAGAAGACATAATTACCCACGCAACCCCTTCCTCCGCCACGTCGACGTCCCCATTATCCCTCCCAGATACCTCGGCTGAGTCGGCTCCTGTGTTGACTCTAAAGGAGAAGACATAATTACCCACGCAACCCCTTCCTCCGCCACGTTGACGTCCGCATTATCCCTCCCAGATACCTCGGCTGAGTCGGCTCCTGTGTTGACTCTAAAGGAGAAGACATAATTACCCACGCAACCCCTTCCTCCGCCACGTCGACGTCCCCATTATCCCTCCCAGATACCTCGGCTGAGTCGGCTCCTGTGTTGACTCTAAAGGAGAAGACATAATTACCCACGCAACCCCTTCCTCCGCCACGTCGACGTCCCCATTATCCCTCCCAGATACCTCGGCTGAGTCGGCTCCTGTGTTGACTCTAAAGGAGAAGACATAATTACCCACGCAACCCCTTCCTCCGCCACGTCGACGTCCCCATTATCCCTCCCAGATACCTCGGCTGAGTCGGCTCCTGTGTTGACTCTAAAGGAGAAGACATAATTACCCACGCAACCCCTTCCTCCGCCACGTCGACAAACAATCTCCGAACCCGGGAACGCTGAGAAAACACGGAACGAAAGGAAGGAGGGAAGAGGAAGACAGACAGAGAAAGTAAAGAAAGAAAATAAGGAGAAGAGAAAAACAACCCGGACATCTCAGGGAGGTTTTCATCGGGGTGGCTAATGGAAAGTGATCAGCGGAAGATTTAAATATTTAAATAGCCAGAGAAACGCAACGCACCAGAAGTTTCTAATTAAATTATAACTCATGCTTGAAAAGCAAAAGTGCATGTGTTGTGGGAGTTGTGAATAATTCAGCGGCCTGCCTGCCGTCCTGGCCTATATCTCGTCTTTCTGTTAACCTACAGACAAATGGCACTTGCGAGCTTTTAGAAGGAGGCAGGCGGTGCTGTCGGGAAAATGAACAACAGGAGACCCCGTAACAGGGCCTTTAGACGTCAGCGGGCCAGATTCCATCTGACGCCGCCGAGGTACATCTTCTGAAACCAGGGGAATGAATCATGTTAATTTTTCTGTTAATTAATCTATTATTTATAATCGTAAAGGCCACACATCGAGATCACGTTGCAAGATAAGATTTTTATTTATATATTTTTGATTTAACCTTCATTTAAACGATGAGATTAAGACTGGTATTCAAAGTCATGGTAGCCCAAATGTTTTATAATAAAACCATCTTATTGAGTAAATGTATTCGTGGGCTTCTTTTCATTTTGGTAAAAGAAATGAAAATGCAATGAATTGAAGGTTATTTGTTGATGTAAAAATCCGCATTTGATGATTTTAAGGTTGTGTCATTAGATTTGGGATGGGGCCGCGAGAACTTCTTGGGAAAGAAATGGGGTCCCCAGAATGTCTGGCGGGAAAATAGGGTCCCAGCTAAAACAGTATCAATACCACTGGATTACGATGACATCATCATGACACAATGTTATGGGTTAAGGGCCCCACCAGCAAACCAGATACCTTGCAGTCTCAATGTACTAAGTCATCTCACCTACAGTTTTTCTAACATATTTTCTAGTGAAAAGTCTCCAAAAATAAAGGCCCCACATTGTTGCATCGTTGCAAAAACATTGCGTCATCTGTGTGTTAGGTGCAGGGGCCCACCAACTAACCAGCTACCTCGTAACTCTCACTAAATCGTCTTCTAAAACACTAAATCACTTTTATATTTCATCTTAGATATGTTCAGGACGAGCGAAAAGTCCCTGAAAATTCAATTATATTAAATTATCAAAAATAGTAAATTAATTAATGTTCTCCTGAAGGATGTATGATAATATGCTCCCAATATCCACGAGCGGGGTGTGTGGATTAATATTTAGGGTGACTAACAGCCATATTAATGGTAACATTACATTACATCTCCTCAGAAATTAAATTAGAATTCGACCCAACATTGATGGCGAGTCACGTCAGCCATATAAATGGACCCATAGCTGGAGGTTAGAATATCTTTATTCATTATTTTACTTCAGTCCAGGTAGCTTCGCTTTTGGCCATGGCTCGGCGTTGGTTCCCTTGCGGCGTTATTCCAGGAAAAGAATTACATTTTTGATAAGGACTAATTATACTAGCCTTCACCTACGATAGTCTTTTTCTTTCCATGCTGTTGCGTGTTCGGGTGGGCTGGGATTGTGGGTATAACTTATTGAGGGACGCCAACTGTTCAGACTGCTGTTTCCTGTTCTTAGGAACAGAAGGATGGAGAGAGAGAGAGACGGACAGAGTTAGATGGAGAGATAGAGATTGGGGTGGAGGAGAGAGAGAGAGAGAGAGAGAGAGAGAGAGAGAGAGAGAGAGAGAGAGAGAGAGAAAGAGAGAGAGAGAGAGAGAATAAAGAGAGAGAGAGATAGAGAGAACGGACGAGTGTGAAGGTCTCCAGAAGTGCTTGTAAGGAGTGTGCTCTTCTCTTTAAAACAAACGCGAAGCAAGAGATTGCCAAACTCAACTCTCACACCAGCTACGGGGGCCTTTTGACTCATTTCAACATCATGGACCCCTTCTGTTAGCTCCTAGCTCCTAGTTGAACCCTAACTGGTGATATCACTGCTATTCCTACAGCTTCCTACAGACGATGCAATCTCAACCACACTGCACACTGCCCTAACCCATCTGGACAAGAGGAATACCTATGTGAGAATGCTGTTCATCGACTACAGCTCGGCATTTAACACCATAGTGCCCTCCAAGCTCGTCATCAAGCTCGAGACCCTGGGTCTCGACCCTGCCCTGTGCAACTTGGTACTGGACTTCCTGACGGGCCGCCCCCAGGTGGTGAGGGTAGGCAACAACATTTCCACCCCGCTGATCCTCAACACTGGGGCCCCACAAGGGTGCGTTCTGAGCCCTCTCCTGTACTCCCTGTTCACCCACGACTGCGTGGCCACGCACGCCTCCAACTCAATCATCAAGTTTGCGGACGACACAACAGTGGTAGGCTTGATTACCAACAACGACGAGACGGTGAGGGCCCTCGGAGTGTGGTGTCAGGAAAATAACCTCACACTCAACGTCAACAAAACTAAGGAGATGATTGTGGACTTCAGGAAACAGCAGAGGGAACACCCCCCCTATCCACATTGATGGAACAGTAGTGGAGAGGGTAGTAAGTTTTAAGTTCCTCGGCGTATACATCACAGACAAACTGAATTGGTCCACCCACACAGACAGCATCGTGAAGAAGGCGCAGCAGCGCCTCTTCAACCTCAGGAGGCTGAAGAAATTCGGCTTGTCACCAAAAGCACTCACAAACTTCTACAGATGCACAATCGAGAGCATCCTGTCGGGCTGTATCACCGCCTGGTACGGCAACTGCTCCGCCCACAACCGTAAGGCTCTCCAGAGGGTAGTGAGGTCAGTACAGGTGCATCAAAGCTGGGACCGAGAGACTGAAAAACAGCTTCTATCTCAAGGCCATCAGACTGTTAAACAGCCACCACTAACATTGATTGGCTGCTGCCAACACACTGACTCAACTCCAGCCACTTTAATAATGGGAATTGATGGGAAATGATGTAAAATATATCACTAGCCACTTTAAACAATGCTACCTAATATAATGTTTACATACCCTACATTATTCATCTCATATGTATATGTATATACTGTACTCTATATCATCTACTGCATCTTTATGTAATACATGTATCACTAGCCACTTTAACTATGCCACTTTGTTTACATACTCATCTCATATGTATATACTGCACTCAATACCATCTACTGTATCTTGCCTATGCCGCTCTGTACCATCACTCACTCATATATCTTTATGTACATATTCTTTATCCCCTTACACTTGTGTCTATAAGGTAGTAGTTTTGGAATTGTTAGCTAGATTACTTGTTGGTTATTACTGCATTGTCGGAACTAGAAGCACAAGCATTTCGCTACACTCGCATTAACATCTGCTAACCATGTGTATGTGACAAATACAATTTGATTTGATTTGATTTGTGCTTCTCATAGCTCTCCCCAATGAGAACTGCCTGTACAGAGTGAGTGAGAATAACGCGCTGCACAATGGCACCCAGAGTGGAAATAGCATTAGAAACCTAGAAACAGCATTAGAAACTCTCATTCCTGTACAGCAAAGGTTCCATTTGGACAACATTACATAATTGGACTATGCTGCTGCAGCAATTTTTGAGGAAAAACTCAATATGTTTGTCCACCTTCCACATATTGCTGAATTGTTTTATGGTGTATCTGCTTGCTTTGTTGCTTTGTTCTTACGTCTTATATTGTCTTGTTGCCATTTGTTCCTTGATTGTGAACCTTAAGTGCACACAAATGGTAAAAGGGGGTACTGTAAAGTAAATGACGTAAAGTACTTTAAGAAAAAATACTTGAAAGTACTCCTGAAGTAGTTTGTTTGTGTATCTGTACTATATATTTTTATATTTTATTTATATTTTTGAACATTTACTTTTACTTCTCTACATTCCTAAAGAAAATGATGAACTATTTACGTCATACCTTTTCCTTGACACCTAAAAGTACTCATTACATTTTGAATGCTAAGCAGGACAGGAAAATTGCCTAATTCATACACTTATCAAGAGAACATCCCTGGTCATCCCTACTGCCCCTGATCTGGTTGATTCACTAAACACATGCTTCATTTGTAAATGATGTCTGAGTGTTGGAGCGTGCCCCTGGCTATCTGTACATAAAAATACAATAAAAAAATAAGGAATTTGAAAATATTTATACTTTTACTTTTGATGCTTAAGTATATTTAATCAATTATATTTACTTTTGATACTTACCAAATACTTTTAGACAGTAAATGGTAAAAGGGGGTACTGGACAGTAAATGGTAAAAGGGGGTACTGGACAGTAAATGGTAAAAGGGGGTACTGTACAGTAAATGGTAAAAGGGGGTACTGTACAGTAAATGGTAAAAGGGGGTACTGTACAGTAAATGGTAAAAGGGGGTACTGTACAGTAAATGGTAAAAGGGGGTACTGTACAGTAAATGGTAAAAGGGGGTACAGTACAGTAAATGGTAAAAGGGGGTACCGTACAGTAAATGGTAAAAGGGGGTACAGTACAGTGAATGGTAAAAGGGGGTACAGTACAGTAAATGGTAAAAGGGGGTACCGTACAGTAAATGGTAAAAGGGGGTACTGTACAGTAAATGGTAAAAGGGGGTACTGTACAGTAAATGGTAAAAGGGGGTACTGTACAGTAAATGGTAAAAGGGGGTACTGTACAGTAAATGGTAAAAGGGGTACTGTACAGTAAATGGTAAAAGGGGTACAGTACAGTAAATGGTAAAAGGGGGTACAGTACAGTAAATGGTAAAAGGGGTACCGTACAGTAAATGGTAAAAGGGGTACAAGTACAGTAAATGGTAAAAGGGGATACTACAGTAAATGGTAAAAGGGTAATGTACACTAAATGGTAAAAGGGGTACTGTACAGTAAATGGTAAAGGGGGTACTGTACAGTAAATGGTAAAAGGGGGTACTGTACAGTAAATGGTAAAAGGGTACTGTACAGTAAATGTACAGTAAATGGTAAAAAAAGGGGTACTGTACAGTAAATGGTAAAAGGGTAAATGGTAAAAGGTACAGTAAATGGTAAAAGGGGGTACTGTACAGTAAATGGTAAAAGGGGTACTGTACAGTAAATGGGGTACTACAGTAAATGGTAAAAGGGGTACTGTACAGTAAATGGTAAAGGGGGTACAGTAAATGGTAAAAGGGGTAATGTACAGTAAATGGTAAAAGGGGGTACTGTACAGTAAATGGTAAAAGGGGGTACTGTACAGTAAATGGTAAAAGGGGTACTGTACAGTAAATGGTAAAAGGGGGTACTGTACAGTAAATGGTAAAAGGGTACTGTACAGTAAATGGTAAAAGGGGTACAGTACAGTAAATGGTAAAAGGGGTACCTGTACAGTAAATGGTAAAAGGGTACTGTACAGTAAATGGTAAAAGGGGGTACTGTACAGTAAATGGTAAAAGGGTACTGTACAGTAAATGGTAAAAGGGGTACTGTACAGTAAATGGTAAAGTAAATGGGGGTACAGTACAGTAAATGGTAAAAGGGGTACTGTACAGTAAATGGTAAAAGGGGTACTGTACAGTAAATGGTAAAAGGGGTACTGTACAGTAAATGGTAAAGGGATACTGTACAGTAAATGGTAAAAGGGGTACTCTACAGTACATGTAAATGGTAAAAAAAGGGGTACTGGACAGTAAATGGTAAAAGGGGTACTGTACAGTAAATGGTAAAGGGTACTGGACAGTAAATGGTAAAAGGGTACTGTACAGTAAATGGTAAAGGGTAATGTACAGTAAATGGTAAAAGGGGGTCCTGTACAGTAAATGGTAAAAGGGGTAATGTACAGTAAATGGTAAAAGGGGTACTGTACAGTAAATGGTAAAAGGGGTACTGTACAGTAAATGGTAAAGGGGTACTGTACAGTAAATGGTAAAGGGTAATGTACAGTAAATGGTAAAAGGGGTACTGTACAGTAAATGGTAAAAGGGGGTAATGTACAGTAAATGGTAAAAGGGGTACTGTACAGTAAATGGTAAAAGGGGGTACTGTAAATGGTAAATGGTAAATGGTAAAAGGGTACTGTACAGTAAATGGTAAAAGGGGTACTGTACAGTAAATGGTAAAAAGGGGGTACTGTACAGTAAATGGTAAAAGGGGGTACTGTACAGTAAATGGTAAAAGGGGTACTGTACAGTAAATGGTAAAAAATGGTAAAAGGGGTAATGTACAGTAAATGGTAAAAGGGGTACTGTACAGTAAATGGTAAAAGGGGTACTGTACAGTAAATGGTAAAGGGGGTACTGTACAGTAAATGATAAAAGGGGTACTGTACAGTAAATGGTAAAAGGGGTACTGTACAGTAAATTGTAAATGGTAAAGGGATACTGTACAGTAAATGGTAAACAGTAAATGGTAAAAGGGGGTGTACAGTAAATGGTAAAAGGGGTGATGTACAGTAGATGATAAAAGGGGGTACTGTACAGTAAATGGTAAAAGGGGGTACTGTACAGTAAATTGTAAAAGGGGGTACTGTACAGTAAATGGTAAAAATGGTAAAAGGGGTGCTAGTACAGTAAATGGTAAAAGGGGTGATGTACAGTAAATGGTAAAAGGGGTACTGTACAGTAAATGGTAAAAGGGGGTAATGTACAGTAGATGATAAAACTCTACAGTAAATGGGGGTACTGTACAGTAAATGGTAAAAGGGGTACTGTACAGTAAATGGTAAAAGGGGGTACTGTACAGTAAATGGTAAAAGGGGGTACTTTACAGTAAATGGTAAAAGGGGGTACAGTACAGTAAATGGTAAAAGGGGGTACTGTACAGTAAATGGCAAAAGGGGGTACTTTACAGTAAATGGTAAAAGGGGGTACAGTACAGTAAATGGTAAAAGGGGGTACTGTACAGTAAATGGTAAAAGGGGGTACTGTACAGCAAATGGTAAAAGGGGGTACTGTACAGTAAATGGCAAAAGGGGGTAAAGTACAGTAAATGGTAAAAGGGGGTACTTTACAGTAAATGGTAAAAGGGGGTACTTTACAGTAAATAGTAAAAGGGGGTACTGTACAGCAAATGGTAAAAGGGGATACTGTACAGTAAATGGTAAAAGGGGGTACTGTACAGTAAATGTTAAAAGGGGGTACTTTACAGTAAATGGTAAAAGGGGGTACTTTACAGTAAATGGTAAAAGGGGGTACAGTACAGTAAATGGTAAAAGGGGGTGATGTACAGTAAATGGTAAAAGGGGGTAATGTACAGTAAATGGTAAAAGGGGGTGCAGTACAGTAAATGGTAAAAGGGGGTACAGTACAGTAAATGGTAAAAGGGGGTTCTGTACAGTAAATGGCAAAAGGGGGTGATGTACAGTAAATGGTAAAAGGGGGTACTGTACAGTAAATGGTAAAAGGGGGCACTGTACAGTAAATGGTAAAAGGGGGTACTGTACAGTAAATGGTAAAAGGGGGTACTGTACAGTAAATGGTAAAAGGGGGTACTGTACAGTAAATGGTAAAAGGGTACTGTACAGTAAATGGTAAAAGGGGTACAGTAAAAGGGGGTACAGTAAATGGTAAAAGGGGTACTGTACAGTAAATGGTAAAAGGGGGTACTTTACAGTAAATGGTAAAAGGGGTACAGTACAGTAAATGGTAAAAGGGTACTGTACAGTAAATGGTAAAAGGGGTACTGTACAGCAAATGGTAAAAGGGGGTACTGTACAGTAAATGGCAAAAGGGGGTAAAGTACAGTAAATGGTAAAAGGGGGTACTTTACAGTAAATGGTAAAAGGGGGTACTTTACAGTAAATAGTAAAAGGGGGTACTGTACAGCAAATGGTAAAAGGGGATACTGTACAGTAAATGGTAAAAGGGGGTACTGTACAGTAAATGTTAAAAGGGGGTACTTTACAGTAAATGGTAAAAGGGGGTACTGTACAGTAAATGGTAAAAGGGGGTACTGTACAGTAAATGGTAAAAGGGGGTACTGTACAGTAAATGGTAAAAGGGGGTACAGTACAGTAAATGGTAAAAGGGGGTACCGTACAGTAAATGGTAAAAGGGGGTACCGTACAGTAAATGGTAAAAGGGGGTACAGTACAGTAAATGGTAAAAGGGGATACTCTACAGTAAATGGTAAAAGGGGTAATGTACACTAAATGGTAAAAGGGGGTACTGGACAGTAAATGGTAAAAGGGGGTACAGTACAGTAAATGGTAAAAGGGGGTACTGGACAGTAAATGGTAAAAGGGGGTACTGTACAGTAAATGGTGAAAGGGGGTAATGTACAGTAAATGGTAAAAGGGGGTCCTGTACAGTAAATGGTAAAAGGGGGTAATGTACAGTAAATGGTAAAAGGGGGTACTGGACAGTAAATGGTAAAAGGGGGTACTGTACAGTAAATGGTAAAAGGGGGTACTGTACAGTAAATGGTAAAAGGGGGTAATGTACAGTAAATGGTAAAAGGGGGTACTGTACAGTAAATGGTAAAATGGGGTAATGTACAGTAAATGGTAAAAGGGGGTACTGTACAGTAAATGGTAAAAGGGGGTACTGTACAGTAAATGGTAAAAGGGGGCACTGTACAGTAAATGGTAAAAGGGGGTACTGTACAGTAAATGGTAAAAGGGGGTACTGTACAGTAAATGGTAAAAGGGGTACTGTACAGTAAATGGTAAAAGGGGGTACTGTACAGTAAATGGTAAAAGGGGGTACTGTACAGTAAATGGTAAAAAGGGGTAATGTACAGTAAATGGTAAAAGGGGGTAATGTACAGTAAATGGTAAAAAGGGATAATGTACAGTAAATGGTAAAAGGGGGTACTGTACAGTAAATGGTAAAAGGGGGCACTGTACAGTAAATGGTAAAAGGGGGTAATGTACAGTAGATGATAAAGGGGGTACTGTACAGTAAATGGTAAAAGGGGGTACTGTACAGTAAATTGTAAAAGGGGGTACTGTACAGTAAATGGTAAAAGGGGGTACTGTACAGTAAATGGCAAAAGGGGGTGATGTACAGTAGATGATAAAAGGGGGTACTGTACAGTAAATGGTAAAAGGGGGTACTGTACAGTAAATTGTAAAAGGGGTACTGTACAGTAAATGGTAAAAGGGGTACTGTACAGTAAATGGCAAAAGGGGTGATGTACAGTAAATGGTAAAAGGGGGGTACTGTACAGTAAATGGTAAAAGGGGGTAATGTACAGTAAATGATAAAAGGGGTACTGTACAGTAAATGGTAAAAGGGGTACTGTACAGTAAATGGTAAAAGGGGTACTGTACAGTAAATGGTAAAAGGGTAATGTACAGTAAATGGTACAGTAAATGGTAAAAGGGTACAGTACAGTAAATGGTAAAGGGGTACTGTACAGTAAATGGCAAAAGGGGTACTTTACAGTAAATGGTAAAAGGGGTACAGTACAGTAAATGGTAAAAGGGGGTACTGTACAGTAAATGGTAAAAGGGGTACTGTACAGCAAATAAATGGTAAAAGGGGTACTGTACAGTAAATGGCAAAAGGGGTAAAGTACAGTAAATGGTAAAGGGGGGTACTTTACAGTAAATGGTAAAAGGGGGTACTGTACAGTAAATAGTAAAAGGGGTACTGTACAGCAAATGGTAAAAGGGGATACTGTACAGTAAATGGTAAAAGGGGTACTGTACAGTAAATGTTAAAAGGGGTACTGATTACAGTAAATGGTAAAAGGGGTACTGTACAGTAAATGGTAAAAGGGGTACAGTACAGTAAAAATGGTAAAAGGGGGTACTGTACAGTAAATGGTAAAAGGGGTAATGTACAGTAAATGGTAAAAGGGTGCAGTACAGTAAATGGTAAAAGGGGGTACAGTACAGTAAATGGTAAAGGGGTTCTGTACAGTAAATGGCAAAAGGGGTGATGTACAGTAAATGGTAAAAGGGGGTACTGTACAGTAAATGGTAAAGGGGCACTGTACAGTAAATGGTAAAAGGGGTACTGTACAGTAAATGGTAAAAGGGGGTACTGTACAGTAAATGGTAAAAGGGGTACTGTACAGTAAATGGTAAAAAGGGGTACTTTACAGTAAATGGTAAAAGGGGTACAGTACAGTAAATGGTAAAAGGGTACTGTACAGTAAATGGCAAAAGGGGGTACTGTACAGTAAATGGTAAATGTTAGGGGGTACAGTACAGTAAATGGTAAAGGGGGTACTGTACAGTAAATGGTAAAAGGGGTACTGTACAGCAAATGGTAAAAGGGGGTACTGTACAGTAAATGGCAAAAGGGTAAAAAGGTACTGTACAGTAAATGGTAAAAGGGGTACTGGTTACAGTAAATGGTAAAAGGGGTACTTTACAGTAAATAGTAAAAATAGGTACTGTACAGCAAATGGTAAAAGGGGATACTGTACAGTAAATGGTAAAAGGGGGTACTGTACAGTAAAGTAATGTTAAAAGGGTACTGTACAGTAAATGGTAAAAGGGGTACTTTACAGTAAATGGTAAATGGTAAGGGGTACTGTACAGTAAATGGTAAAGGGGGTACTGTACAGTAAATGGTAAAAAGGGGTACTGTAAATGGTAAAAGGGTACAGTACAGTAAATGTTCTACAGTAAATGGTAAAAGGGGGTGCAGTACAGTAAATGGTAAAAGGGGGTACAGTACAGTAAATGGTAAAAAGGGGTTCTGTACAGTAAATGGCAAAAGGGGTGATGTACAGTAAATGGTAAAAGGGGGTACTGTACAGTAAATGGTAAAAGGGCACTGTACAGTAAATGGTAAAAGGGGTACTGTACAGTAAATGGTAAAAGGGGGTACTGTAAATGGTAAAAGGGGGTGCAGTAAATAGTCAAATGGGGGTTCTGTACAGTAAATGGTAAAAGGGGGTAATGTAAATGGTAAAGTAAACAGTGGTCAAAGGGGCAGTGTAAATGGTAAAAGGTACAAAAGGGTACTGTACAGTAAATGGTAAAGGGGGTACTGTACAGTAAATGGTAAAAGGGGGTACTGTACAGTAAATGGTAAAAGGGGGTACTAAATAGTAAATGGTAATGTAAAAATGGGGGGTACAAATGGTAAAAAACAATGTAAATGGTAAAAGGGGGGTACTAAATGGTAAAAGGGCTACAGTAAATGGTAAAAGGGGGTACTGTACAGTAAATGGTAAAAGGGGTACTGTAAATGGTAAATGGTAAGTAAATGGTAAAAGGGGGCACTGTACAGTAAATGGTAAAAGGGGGTACTGTACAGTAAATGGTAAAAGGGGGTACTGTACAGTATATAGTCAAAGGGGGTTCTGTACAGTAAATGGTAAAAGGGGGTAATGTACAGTAAATGGTAAAATGGGGTACAGTACAGTAAATTGCAAAAGGGGGTACTGTATAGTCAATGGTAAAGGAAGAGTTGAGGTAGGAGGTAGGCTATAATCTAAGACAGGGATGGGCAAATTCTGGGCTCAAGGCCCACATTGTGACTTAGAAATTCAACGGAGGGCCGCACATACTTTTGGGAAGCATTTTGTTCGCCAAAAACAATTTGCAGACCAGAAAAAGAGCAGTTATTTGAAAAGATATAGGTCCATTATAATTCCTACATGCTTCCGATCCGGCCCGTAGGCTGTAGTTTGCCCACCCTTGACTGAAGATGATGAAATAACATTTTAGAAACAGTCTCGCCGTTCGTTCTCTCTTCTCTCCCTTGTAGTTGAGTGGTGCTCAGGTGTGAATCAGAGAGGAGACATGAGACAGGTGTCACCTCCTATACCGCACAACACAAAGAAAAGAAACCCAGCAAACTATGACACAATTTTGCATCAACGACAAGACAGACAGACAGACAGAATCCAAAATCTGCTTGCTGCAAGTTGTATAGACGGGGGGCACTCAACTAAACTTGCAGATGTTTATTTTAGATTCTAGAACTTGGCTGGATAGCGCACTCAGAACATGATGGAACAAGGACAGAACTGTCTCTGTTCTTTTTGTTCTTGTAGTTCACAAAGCCTTCGGCCGGGGTCTTCTCTGGCGCCCCGGACCACTGATGCTTATACTGCTGTGATGCAGTCAAGACGCTGTAATTGTATCAAATATAGAAAACTACAAGACAGACAGGATACCGGGGGGTCGCACATCCATGCATGACTCCACCCCTTGCTCCAATGCTTTGCACAGAACCCCGGCGCTAGCTTAGTTAATTGTTCTGATCATGAAAAAAAAAATACCTTTCAAGAAGCTTTCTGTTTCAACCCGCCCTGATTAAAGAACGCATGATACTTCAGTGACAAGAGTGTATTATTAATTCATTGCAAACAGTGGAATTTGGGGTGTGTTACTTTGAAAAATTGTTCAAAACTGGCGGCCTGGTAATAAAAAGCACTGAGAGAAATTCCAACTCATTAACTTTTAATGGCAAAATTCTCTTTCATATGAAATACCCAATATAGGCTGTCAGAATCAATCAGGTGTCCAGAAGGAGGAGGATGACACGTTGGAAAGGGATGGGGAACATGTCATTTGTGGCTCTCGGGTTGTTTCTTCTTGTCTGTCATGTTGCCAACGTTGCCGACGTTAAGTAGAGAGACACCAGCTTGGAACATGTGACAACACCCGTTCCCTTCCCAAAGTGCTATGAGGAACACAGGAAGAAGAGACAAAAGGAACTAAACCTTGCTCCTGGCTGCCATGGAGGCTTTGCCCTGACAGAAGTCGAAGGAAGCGAAAGGTTGTGTTATCTTGTAGCGAGGGAGAGAGCGAGCGAGAGGTGTTCAAAGATAAGGCTTCTTATCTGGCTTCTTATCTGGGTTCTTGGGGACGACGGGGGAAAAAGACATCTCCTCTCCTCTCTCATAATTTTATAATTGGCTAGCCCTGTCCCTGAGTTCCCTAGGTTTCTGAGCCAATACCCCAGCCTGAGTCTAACACCTTACACTTCCAACTATTTGAAAGCGTACGGTTGGCCTGTGTGGAGGAAGAGGAAGAGGGGGAGGAGGGACGGTCGTGAAGGATGGCACGATTTCCCATGATGACCCAGGCCCGCAACAGAGGCGTAGCGGTGTAGACTTGACTACTACTTAACAAGAATGGGAGGGGGCTCAGAAAAGTGCAGACAGAGTGCGATGTTGAACTATCACTCCCCGCCATGCAATGTTAATAAGAGACAGCATCAAAGAAGCCCAAAGGATTCTGGTCAGTAGTGAAATGAAAAATATGTATATATAAAATCACAATTTACTAAAATCACAAGTTACTTTTATTTTTAGTTCTTCCACTAAAAGGTTAGAGTCAAACTTAACTTGGACTGCCTCACACTCAAAAAAAGAGGGCACTTTGAGGTTGTACTGTAGTGATAGCAAGTAGTCCAATACAAGCCAAGTCTGTTGCCAGTTTAAAGCAATGTGACTGAGACATTGCACGCGGAGGGATGATGGATATGACTGTATGAAATAACACTCATTTCTAGTTCAGCTTCATACCGCTGGTACCACCAATGGGCTGGAGAGACAAACTGTTATTTTTGTCTTGCTCCACAAACCTGGTAAACAGTTTGACGGAACAGGGCCTTTAGTTTCTGCATCAGATGTACAGTAAACAGACCCGGTACAGAATGTGTGATTGTATCGCAACTTCCACATGCACTCAGCTGCCACCTGAGAGTTCTTGTGGAGTCCTGCCCCAGATACAGAGAGGCTGTGTTTAACATAATTTCACACACTGTGTGTGTGTGTGTGTGTGTCTCTCTCTCGCTGTGTGTGTGCGTGCATGTATGTACAGACAAAATCAGACAAACAGATTATTAACTAACAGATGACCACTCATTGAACCCAACATGGCTGACCATTCATTGAACCCAACATGGCTGACCCTTCATTGAACCCAACATGGCTGACCCTTCATTGAACCCAACATGGCTGACCCTTCATTGAACCCAACATGGCTGACCCTTCATTGAACCCAACATGGCTGACCCTTCATTGAACCCAACATGGCTGACCCTTCATTGAACCCAACATGGCTGACCATTCATTGAACCCAACATGGCTGACCATTCATTGAACCCAACATGGCTGACCATTCATTGAACCCAACATGGCTGACCCTTCATTGAACCCAACATGGCTGACCATTCATTGAACCCAACATGGCTGACCCTTCATTGAACCCAACATGGCTGACCATTCATTGAACCCAACATGGCTGACCATTCATTGAACCCAACATGGCTGACCATTCATTGAACCCAACATGGCTGACCATTCATTGAGAATGGCTGACAACATGAGTGAACACTGAAAACTCTGGGCGCTTGACCTCCATGGTCATTCCTGCTAGCTAACGCTTCCACCAACAGGCTACTGTTAGTATCCTCCAGAGGTTTCAAGGTCCCATTACTACTCTACAACATTTTCTGCTCAACTGTAATGATCCTACAGTATGTCTGGTTGAACTGTGTAGTAATAATATCCTTATACTGGGCTTTCATAGAGGAAGGAGAGAATGGGAAATCAAGAGGTCATTTCCAGAAAATGCTGACCTCTGTGCCACAGAAAGTAAGTGAGAGAACTGTTAACGACTCTCTGGCCTCTCTCTCCAATGTTCCTACCTTAACCTTTGACCTTTCCTCAATATTTACCCACTGCTTCTTGTGATCCCCTAACACCCCCCCCCCCCCAACCCCCTGGCTTCCTCCCATCACTCTCTTCTACACTACGTAACCACCAATCTGTGGTGCAGAAATGAAAGGAAAATGAAGAAGGAAAGAACCGCATTTCATTTGCAGCCAGGCACTCCGGTTTTGCAAAGGACTGAGCGATTGCACTGCTGGAGGATGGAAAGAGAGGACAGGCTGGCGTAGCTGGATGTGTGGGTGTGTATAGCTTCAGGGATAGAGGGGGTCTCAGTGGCTTGGCTCGGCTAGCTGTCGAGACAGTTATCGACTGAACAGTTGAACAGACAACTGAACAACTGAACAGACAACTGACGGAACAGTTGTCACCGTTCCATCAAGACTCCGGTGCACCGATACATCTGTCCCCTCCCACCTTGCCATTAACACAGAGTGGGCGGCGGCCAGGGGAATAGACCCGCAGATGATTTGGTTTAGTGGTTTAGTGATGAGATACTGATGGCTGTCATTGTCATACTGGAACAGTGTGTCTTCCTTGACAGAAAGGCCACTCAGGGCCCCATTCAGACTGGCTTTAAGCGCTCAAGTCAAAGATACACACACACATTCAATCGCTGGTGTTCAGACCTCGGATACACTGCGTGGTTATGTGTGTGTGTGTGTGTGTGTGTGTGTGTGTGACAGGGTGAGTGTTTGACTTCCTGCTGCCTTGTTAAGCAGATGATTTGGATGTCAGAATATGAGCTGACAGGTGTGGAGGTAATGTCTTCGGTTGGTTTTATGTTGGCGTTTCTGTTGTATCGTCTGGATCATTTCACAGAGAATAAGGAGTGCTGTGATGGTCACAGAAATATATACAGCTACAAGATAGAGGATTCACCCTAAAGCAGTTAGCCTACCCATCCTATACACACACACGTTGGTTTTACTATCCAAGTGGGGACCAAAACATTTATTCTCATTCACAATCCTATTTTCCCTAACCCTTAACCTAACCTTAACCATAACCTCAAACTCCTGACTCTAAAACTAAACTTAACCCCTAATTCTTAACCCCTAATTCCTAACCCCTAATTCCTAACCCCTAATTCCTAATTTGAACCGTAATTGTAACCATAAAACATATTTCCTTGTGGGGACCTGCAAAATGGCCCCACTTGTCAGAATTGTCCTTATTTTACTATCCTTGTGAGGACAGTTGAATCCCAAAAGGACAGTACAGTTAGACTACACACACACACACACACACACACACACACACACACACACACACACACACACACACACACACACACACACACACACACACACACACACACACACACACACACACACACACACACACACACACACACACACACACACACACACAGCAAGTGCCTCCTCACAGCCCTCTCTACTTACGACAACTCCCCAGGGAATAACCGGCCTCATTAAGTGAGACAAAAACAATGACAGCGCCGAGTGTTGGCCGTGACTCCGTTGGCAACGGACAAAGCCTGACTGGGGTGGGGGAAGGAGGTAATACGAAGGTGGGTTGTATCAAGAGTGCACGCGCAGGAGTCTGATGTGGTATTGTGCCTCGTGGGCAAGCATTATTCCAACTGTATATCATTAGAGGTGCGGTGAGTTGTCTAATTAGCAATAGGGCAGAATAATGACTATAACTCCATTAATCACAAAGGTAATATATGTAAAAGCATGTATTTTTGGCCTTGGGAAAAGAATGCGAAGAGGTAGAGGGAAAACAACTATAACCCCTGTTTTAATATCGAAAAAATTAGAATCATTGCTTTTATTATTCATTTATACACATATACTTTTATTCAATTTACAGTGCTTGCTCTTTAGAGCATAAGTGTGTTGGATGTGAAGTATAATAGAAGGAGAAGACAAGGGCAAGCAGAAGACCCCTCGTCTTTAATGTATTTACATTTGAGAACAAATTGTTGGCTTACATATTGTAACGAATCCAGTATTGACAACGCTACAGTATAATTCATGAGAGCTAGATTAAGCCATAATAACGATTCTAGAGTGTTCCAGGTGTCGTGGTTCATTTTAAATTGATCTATAACTGACAGAGGGGAGTGGGAGACGTCCAGAGTGAGATCAGCAGATCTGAGGAGCAGTACTGTACATACAGTAGAGTGAGATCAGACGATCTGAGGAGCAGTACTGTACATACAGTAGAGTGAGATCAGACGATCTGAGGAGCAGTACTGTACATACAGTAGAGTGAGATCAGACGATCTGAGGAGCAGTACTGTACATACAGTAGAGTGAGATCAGCAGATCTGAGGAGCAGTACTGTACATACAGTAGAGTGAGATTAGCAGATCTGAGGAGCAGTACTGTACATACAGTAGAGTGAGATCAGCAGATCTGAGGAGCAGTACTGTACATACAGTAGAGTGAGATTAGCAGATCTGAGGAGCAGTACTGTACATACAGTAGAGTGAGATCAGACGATCTGAGGAGCAGTACTGTACATACAGTAGAGTGAGATCAGACGATCTGAGGAGCAGTACTGTACATACAGTAGAGTGAGATCAGACGATCTGAGGAGCAGTACTGTACATACAGTAGAGTGAGATCAGCAGATCTGAGGAGCAGTACTGTACATACAGTAGAGTGAGATCAGACGATCTGAGGAGCAGTACTGTACATACAGTAGAGTGAGATCAGCAGATCTGAGGAGCAGTACTGTACATACAGTAGAGTGAGATCAGACGATCTGAGGAGCAGTACTGTACATACAGTAGAGTGAGATCAGACGATCTGAGGAGCAGTACTGTACATACAGTAGAGTGAGATCAGACGATCTGAGGAGCAGTACTGTACATACAGTAGAGTGAGATTAGCAGATTTGAGGAGCAGTACTGTACATACAGTAGAGTGAGATCAGACGATCTGAGGAGCAGTACTGTACATACAGTAGAGTGAGATCAGACGATCTGAGGAGCAGTACTGTACATACAGTACAGATGATTCATAACATGTATTATGGAGTATTATGGAGAATACGAGCATAACAATACATCAAATTAACGTACAGAAGACTGATTGCTGATGTACTAGTGTGCTGAAAGTTTTACATTGTCTAAAATAATACAACATTACCATAGATATTGCACGATTCTGGAGAAAAGAGAGGACAGAGTTGGTGTTACAACAATTCAATGGAATGTATTTTTTAAAAATCTGAATTGAAATGTAATAGGCTACTGGGGTAATGAGGAATGTACTGACAACGTCGTTAAAGAAAATAAAAACTGAACCATGCATACAGTACACTGAACAGTACAGTGGAAATGCTCTAATACAACTGATTGTATATAGGTCATGAGTAGAGAGAGAGAGAGAGAGAGAGAGAGAGAGAGAGAGAAAAGAGAAAGAGAAAAATACAAAGAGAGAGAGAGGAAAGAGAGCGAGAGGAAAGAGAGAGAGAGAGAGAGAGAGGAAAGGAGAGAGAGAGAGAAGAGAGAGAGAGAGAGAGCGAGCGAGACAGAGAGAGAGAGAGAGAGAGAGAGAGAGAGAGAGGAAAGGTGAGAGAGAGAGAGAGAGAGAGAGAGAGAGAGAGAGAGAGAGGAGAGAAAAATAGGAGAGAAGGAGAGAAGAGAGGGAGAGAGAGATACTAACAGCGCTGATACTGGTGTCTCCTCTAGAAATGTTTGAGAAAGCATTCAAGTGATCTGATTTTCTCACTTCCACAAACACTCCGGCTGCCTATTGCTGAGTCTCAGCCTCTGTGCCTTTTTTCATACATTTGCACCTCGCAATCCAATGTGAGAGCACACTCGTCTCACTGTGACAGCGAATAGAGCTTTAAAATGCCTCCTAAGATATAAATAAACTTTGCTGAGTGGAAAACTGCAAATGCATTTATCCTTTAAAAAAAGAATGGGGGAAAAAACGCATTTCTGAAGCCTGTCCAAGGCGCAAAAACAAAAATGTCATTAAATTCTCCTAAAAAATAGATCACTTTTCACTGAAGGAGAGGGAGATACACTTGGCACACGCAAAGTCAAAGTCATTTAATGTTTATTCATCTCAACAAAATTGTCACTGCCAAAAGTCACACAACATAAAATAATGTATCGTTGTCTTTTTCTTTAAAAAGTATAAATATAAACTTAACATTTGCATTTTAATGTCCCAATGTTCTTTTTAAGTGGGATAATGTATGACACACATCAAGTCCTGAAACACATGATTTGAACTTATATTCATGTAATTTAATACAAATACATAATAAAAACATTAGTATCCATTTATATATTATCAGGTGATACTGTAGTAATATTGATGACCGAAGGGCAAGTTGTCCACTCTCAAACTTGGCCTGGGATGAGAATGGAAAACCTTTCCACTCAACATTTTCAGGCCTGCCCACTCGGCAAAAAGCTGGTTGAATCAACGTTGTTTCCATGTCATTCCAAACCCAAAACGTGATGATGTTGAATCAAAAGTGAAAAACTGATTGATCTCATCAACGTAAGGGAATTATATTTTTTTCACACCCAATTTCAAACCTAAATCCAATGACAAGGTCAGCTTTCGGTTGTTGATCTCACGTTGAATGAAAACTCGATGTTGAAAGGACGTCTGTGCCCACTGGGTGTGCTCTTCTCGTGTTCTTCCTTGTTAAAGTCCTATAAAGGCTTGAATGAAATGCTTAAACCCCACAGTTGGAATGATCAAGACAAAGAGGGGGACATAAAAAACATTATTAGTTGTGTTCCAAGTCACAGTGTCTGTCCCTAAAGTACAAAAACATTGATTTCTCTCTGGGTTCTACTCTGTCATATACTGCCTGGTTGTATAACTGGTGCTGCTGAGTAGAGCAATACAGTTCATATTCTATGTACTGTACAGTACCAGTCAAAGGTTTTAGAACACCTACTCATTCAAAGGTTTTAGAACACCTACTCAGTCAAAGGTTTTAGAACACCTACTCAGTCAAAGGTTTTAGAACACCTACTCATTCAAAGGTTTTAGAACACCTACTCAGTCAAAGGTTTTAGAACACCTACTCAGTCAAAGGTTTTAGAACACCTACTCATTCAAAGGTTTTAGAACACCTACTCAGTCAAAGGTTTTAGAACACCTACTCATTCAAAGGTTTTTCTTTCTTTTTTAAAACTATTTTCTACATTGTAGAATAATAGTGAAGACATCAAAACTATTAAATAACACATATGGAATATATCATGTAGTAACCAAAAATGTGTTAAAGAAATCAAAATATATTTTAGATTTGAGATTCTTCAAATAGCCACCCTTTGCCTTGATGCCAACTTTGCACACTCTTGGCATTCTGAATTGGAATCCACCTGTTGTAAATTAATTTGATAGCACATGAAAGGCACACACCTGTCTATATAAGGTCCCACAGTTGACAGTGCATGTCAGTCCAAGCCATGAGGTCGAAGGAAGTGTCTGTAGAGCTCTGAGACAGGATTGTTTCGAGGCACAGATCTGGGGAAGGGTACCAAAACGTTTATGCAGCATTGAAGGTCCCCAAGAACACAGTGGCCTCCATCATTCTTAAATGGAAGAAGTTTGGAACCTCCAAGACTCTTCCTAGAGCTGACCGCCCGGCCAAACTGAGCAATCGGGGAAAAGGGCCTTGGTCAGGGAGGTGACCAAGAACCCAATTATCACTCTGACAATCTTCAGAGTTCTTCTGTGGATATGGGAGAACTTTCCAGAAGGACAACCATCTCTGCAGCACTCCACCAATCAGACCTTTATGGTAGAGTGGCCAGGTGGAAGCCACTCCTCAGTAAAAGGCACGACAACCTGGTTGGATTTTGCCAAAAGGCACCTAAAGGACTCTCAGACTATGAGAAACAAGATTCTCTGGTCTGATGAAACCAAGATGGAACTCTTTCGTCTGAATGCCAAGGGACACATCTGGAGGAAACCTGGCACCATCCCTACGGTGAGGCATGTTGGTGGCATCACATGGCTGTGGGGAAGTTTTTCAGTGGCAGTTACTGGGAGACTAGTCAGGATCAAGGGAAAGATGAACCGAGCAAAGTACAGAGAGATCCTTGATGAAAACCTGCTCCAGAGCGCTTAGGACCGCAGGCTGGGGCGAAGGTTCAGCTTCCAACAGGACAACAACCCTAAGCACACAGCCAAGACAACGCAGAAGTGGCTTCGGGACAAGTCTCTGAATGTCCTTGAGTGGCCCAGCCAGAGCCTGGACGATCAAACATCTCCGGAGAGACCTGAAAATAGCTGTGCAGCGACGCTCCCCATCCAACCGGACACAGCTTGAGGTGATTTGCAGAGAATGGGTGAAATTCCCCAAATACAGGTGTGCCAAGCTTGTAGTAACATACCCAAGAAGACTTGAGGCTGTAATCACTGCCAAAGGTGCTTACACAAAGTACTGAGTAAAGGGTCTGAATACTTACAGTACCAGTCAAAAGTTTGGACACACCTACTCATTCAAGGGTTTTTCTTTATTTTACTATTTTCTACATTGTAGAATAATAGTGGAAGACATTACAACTATGAAATAACACATATAGAATCATATAGTAACCAACAAAAGTGTTAAAGAAATCAAAAAATATTTTTAGATTCGAGATTTTTTAAAGTAGCCACCCACTCTTGGCATTCTCTCAACCAGCTTCATGACGTAGTCACCTGGAATGCATTTCAATTAACAGGTGTGCCTTGTTAAAAGTTAAATAGTAGAATTGATTTCCTTCTTAATGTATTTGAGCCAATCAGTTGTGTTGTGTAGGTTTGGTATACAGAAAATAGCCCTATTTGGTAAAAGACCAAGTCCATATTATGGCAAGAACCGCTCAAATAAGCAAAGAGAAACGTCAGTCCGTCATTACATTAAGACATGAAGATCAGTCAACACGGAAAACTAAAAAAAACTTTGAAAAGTTGCAGTCGCAAAAACCATCAAGCTATGATGATACTGGCTCTCATGAGGACCGCCACAGGAAAGAAATACCCAGAGTTACCTCTGCTGCAGAGGATAAGTTCATTAGAGTTACCAGGCTCAAAAATCGGCAATTAACTGCACCTCAGATTGCAGCCCAAATAAATGCTGTAACAGACACACCTCAACACCAACTGTTCAGAGGAGACTGCGTGAATCAGGCCTTCATGGTCGAATTGCTGAAAAGAAACCCCTACTAAAGGACACCAATAAGAAGGGACTTGCTTGGGCCAAGAAACATGGACATTATACCAGAGGAAATCTGTTCTTTGGTCTGATGAGTCCAAATTGAACCTGACAGAGCTTGTGAGGATCCTGCAGAGAAGAATGGGAGAAACTCCCCAAATACAGGTGTGCCAAGCTTGTAGCGTCATACCCAAGAAGACTCAAGGCTGTAATCGCTGCCAAAGGTGCTTCAACAAAGTACTGAGTAAAGGGTCTGAATACTTATGTAAATGTGATATTTCAGGTTTTTATTTCTTCGAAATGTGCAAATATTTTTAAAAACCTGTTTTTGCTTCGTCATTATTGTGTGTAGGTAAATGAAGGGAAAAAACGTTTTAATACATTTTGGAATAACGCTGTAACGTAACAAAATGTGGAAAAAGTCAAGTGGTCGGAATACTTTCCGAATGCACTGTATATAAACTGCATATACATATAGGCGTGTTTAAAAAAATAACAATAATATGCTTCTTATTGATATCCGTGGTTTTCTGTGGTTTATTCAAATAAATGAAAATAATAAAATTTTAGCTTTTTGAGGATCAAAATGTCGGTGAAAATAAAAAGGGCTGACATTTTCCCTACGACGAATAACTGATTTTCCGTGAACTGACATGCTGTCTAATACATGATTTGTTGCCACTCCCCAATGAACAAAGGGAGGAGTCACTGAGTGACTCCAGGAAGAAGACGAACACTTTAATCACCACAGAGAAGTTTCATGAACATTTCAGATGAAGATGCCAACATATTTCCATTATTAATCAACGTTGTCACTCCAGAGAAAGTATCCAACAATCTGAAACATCGAGTTAAGATCAGAGGCGAGTTCTTCTTCGTTGTAAAGACATTGGAATGAATTAAACAGAGGTCCAAAGTGATCGTCTGGGGAGTAAGACTCTACACACAGTGTCCCATCAAACAAGAGCTAAGACCAGCCACAAACAGACCAAAGAGAGAGAAGAGAGTGAGAGAGAAGAGAGAAAGAAAGAGACACAATTTGACTTTGCCTATGCGCCTCACACTTTAACATGACATCTCTCCCCACAACTTAAAAGGAGTCATCCTTCCGCGTCTATTTCCCCATTCTATCATATCAGTGGCATTTACCAGTCTAACGAAGCTAATGATAGTCAATATCAAAGTAGCACTATTGTCATGTAGCATTATAGCTTCCCCTCCCTCTCTCTCCTTCTCTCTCTCTATCTGGTTAGGTCTACCTTCCTCACTGATCAACCATTGTTTGCTCAGATGCTGAGTGAAGGAAAGACAACTATTTATGTTTGAAAGGGAAGAGAAGAGAAGGGGGGGCCTGTGCCAGACTTCTATTCTTGTCGGTAGATCATTCTTAAGTAGTTCCACCTCTCCTCTCCTCTCCTCTCCTCTCCTCTCCTCTCCTCTCCTCCTCCTCTCCTCTCTCCTCTCCTCTCCTCCTCTCCTCTCCTCTCCTCTCTCCTCTCCTCTCCTCTCCTCTCCTCCCTCTCCCCCTCTCCCTCTCCTCTCCTCCCTCTCCTCTCCTCTCCCTCTCCTCTCCTCTCCTCTCCTCTCCTCTCCTCTCCTCTCATCCTGCCTCCTTTAGTTTTTCCCCTCTCTTCTTCTTTGTGTGTTTAACTGTCTCTCCCTTCTTTCTTCATGTGGACAGCGTTGTGTGGGAACAGACAGTGGAACAACCCATCCAGGGGACACATGACAATGCTCGTTAGGGAAGACATAGCAGGGCTGTCCCTTCAGCCAGCATCAATATTACATTGATAAGGGGTTTGCTGTGAACAAAGTAGTATTACTGTGTTGCAATAAGAGAGAGCATCTTCTGTGTATCGAGTGCATGGGTCGTTTTGGTTACTACTTACTTGGACGCTTGGCGCAAAGCCCGAAAACAAACTGTCTTTGACTCCTTCTGTATATAACTTCCACTCCTTCTGTATATAACTTCCACTCCTTCTGTATATAACTTCCACTCCTTCTGTATATAACTTCCACTCCTTCTGTATATAACTTCCACTCCTTCTGTATATAACTTCCACTCCTTCTGTATATAACTTCCAATCCTTCTGTATATAACTTCCACTCCTTCTGTATATAACTTCCACTCCTTCTGTATATAACTTCCAATCCTTCTGTATATAACTTCCACTCCTTCTGTATATAACTTCCACTCCTTCTGTATATAACTTCCACTCCTTCTGTATATAACTTCCACTCCTTCTGTATATAACTTCCACTCCTTCTGTATATAACTTCCACTCCTTCTGTATATAACTTCCACTCCTTCTGTATATAACTTCCAAAACATCTAAATGTGTATGTATTCGCCAGTGTGCTCAGAAGTTATAGACGCAATGGTAAACATGCAGCATGGTATTGTGAGGGCTGTGTTGGGCCAGTAACCTAAAGGTCGCTGGATCAAATCCCCGAGCCAACACCGGTGAAAAATCTGCCGATGTGCCTTTGTGCAATTGATCCTGGAATTCTCTCTGGATAAGAGCGTCTGCTAATTGACAAAAAATGTCAAATGTAATCTCAGTGTAAAATATCACCAGGGTCAAAGGCCAAGTCCTTAAACATGTCACATGTACACATATTGTACTGAATTATGTGAGGTGAATCATACTACAACTGGAAATTACTCTGTAATTACACCCTATAAGCTACAAAGGAGCCTACACGTAATCATTTCAAAGCCACATATTCTTATAATTTAGGTTAAAACACTACCAACCACCTGTTGGGGACATGCTGTGGGTCATTACTGTCATATAATGGCAGTGGTGGAAAAAGTACCAAATTGTCATACTTGAGTAAAAGTAAAGATACCTTTATAGATAATGAATAAAATACTACTTGAGTAAAAGTAAAGATACCTTTATAGATAATGAATAAAATACTACTTGAGTAAAAGTCTAAAAGCATTTGGTTTTAAATATACTTAAGAATCAAAAGTAAATGGAATTGCAAAAATATACTTAAGTAAAAGTAAAAGTATAAATAATTTCAAATTGCTTATATTAAGCAAGCCAGATGGCACACTTTCTTGTTTTTTTTCTTTACTGATAGCCAGGGGCACACTCCAACACTCAGACATCATTTACAAACAAAACATTTGTGTTTAGTGAGTCCGCCAGATCAGAGGCAGTAGGGATGACCAGGGATGTTCTCTTGATAAGTGTGCGAATTGGACCATTTTCTGTCCTGCTAAGCATTCAAAGTTAAGGAACATGAAAGAAAAGTATGGAGTAAAAAGTACATTATTTTCTTTAGGAATGTAGTGAAGTTAAAATAAAAGTTGTCAAAAAAATATAAATAGTAAAGTACAGATACCCCAGAAAACTACTTCAGTAGTACTTGAAAGTAGTTTTTACTTAAGTACTTTACACCATTGTATGATGGTCTCTTTCTAAGAGGTGAAGGTAAAAAAAAGTATCATATAAACACCTCTGAATATCATCCTACTCGCCATTCTCACTGCTGCCACTAGATGGCGCTTTAGTCCTTCTTGTTTGACTTGGGCATCTCCACACACAGACGCAGGAACACTCACAAGTGCAAATTCACATACACACTCACATAGACATGCACACCGTGTGCGCATGAACTGAACCGGCCAATAAGCCAATGTTGTTTTCAATAGCATGAGATTTATCTGAAAGGTCCAATTCATATTCAATAGACATGTACTGTGTGTGTCTGCAGAACACGGCAGGGGTTGAGGCAGATGTAACATGAACTACAGCAAAAACACACACCACATTAAGATGTGTTTTTTTAAAACTTTTAGAAACTAATGTGGAGTAGCGTTTTAAGGTTCAATTAATTTAGCAGGTGATTTGATTATTTGATGGATATTTACCATTATAAAACAGAAGTGATTTAAAGATAGCAATAAGCAAAGTGACCAGAACCATATCATACTATTTTCTACATTTCTATTTCCTGGAGAGAAGCAATGAGCATCTCAATGATAATGTAATGCTCTCTTTCTTTCTCTCTCTCTTCCTTTCTATCTCTCTCTGTCTCTCTCTCATTCTTTCACACACACACACACACACACACACACACACACACACACACACACACACACACACACACACACACACACACACACACACACACACACACACACACACACACACACACACACACACACACACACACACACACACACACACACACTTTCCCTGATAGGCGCATTACACTACAGTACACTGGGGGAATGCTCTCTCTCTCCTCTGTGAGAGCACTTCACAGCCTAGTGAAGCTGTTGGGTTCAAAGAAACAATATTAGATCGATATGCACGCTGCTGTTCTCTGTCTCCGAGGTGTGGCGTGTTTGTGTGTGTGTATGCGTGCTGCCCATACTCTACGTGTTTGTGTGTGTGTGTG
Source organism: Oncorhynchus nerka (assembly GCF_034236695.1). Taxonomy (NCBI): domain Eukaryota; kingdom Metazoa; phylum Chordata; class Actinopteri; order Salmoniformes; family Salmonidae; genus Oncorhynchus; species Oncorhynchus nerka. The sequence goes on along the minus strand of NC_088413.1, from coordinate 26,591,045 downwards.
TGTGTGTGTGTCGATAACTCAGGGCAGAGGTCTACAGTAGCATTTCTCTATCTCTAACACCATATAGGCCTCATTACCGAGCGCGTCACAGGGGGCTCATATCAGATACAATAAGAGGGGGAGTGGAGAGAGGAGAAGGCAGGCTAGCAGGGTAAGCACTATGGGGATGTTCATCAAGCCAAGGTCTATCCTTCTCAATGCAGGGAGGAGAGAGGAGGACAAGGTAGGTTAGCAGGGTTAATACTATGGGGAGGGTGATGGTTCATCTTTATCAGCTAACACACACACACACACGCACACCAATACATACAGGGGCACTTAAACAAACTGACACACAGACAATAACACACACACACCCTGGAGATGGTCTAGGTCCAGAGGCATAGCAAACACACACACACATCAACTAACACACACACACACACCTCCTAGAGAAGTTAGGGGTCAAAATGTCACAGCACACTTCCACACGTAAAACAAACACACAATCTCAAAGAGCATGCCACCGCACAATAATGCACTTTAAACATGGGAGACAGACAGACTGACAGACTGACTGACAGACAGGTAGATGGATCTATGGAGAGAGATAGATCTAGGGAGAGAGAGAGAAAGAGATAGATTGATAGATCTATGGAGAGATAGAGGGATAAAGAGATAGATTGATAGATCTATGGAGAGAGATAGATCTAGGGAGAGAGAGAGAGAGATAGATTGATAGATCTATGGAGAGATAGAGGGATAAAGAGATAGATTGATATATCTATGGAGAGAGATAGATCTAGGGAGAGAGAGAGAGAGAGAGATAGATTGATAGATCTATGGAGAGATAGAGGGATAAAGAGATAGATTGATAGATATATCGAGGGAGAGAGCCCGGACCTGAACCTGATCGAACATCTCTGGAGAGACCTGAAAATAGCTGTGCAACGACGCTCCTCATCCAACCAGACAGAGCTTGAGAGGATCTGCAAAGAAGAATGGGAGAAACTCCCCAAATACAGGTGTGCCAAACATGTAGCGTCATACCCAAGAAGACTCGAGGCTGTAATCGCTGCCAAAGGTGCTTCAACAAAGTACTGAGTAAAGGGTATGAATACTTATGTAAATGTGATATTTCAGTTTCTAAAAACCTGTTTTTGGTTTGTCATTATTCCATTTTAAAATAAGGCTGTAAAACGTAACAAAATATGGAAAAAGTCAAGGGATCTGAATACTTTTCCGAATGCGCTGTGTGTGTGTATGTTTGAGGTTGTGGACAGGTGTCTTTTATACTGATAACAAGTTAAAACAGGTGCCATTAATACAGGTAACGAGTGGAGGACAGAAATCTTGCTTGTTTGTAGGTGACCAAATATATATTTTCCACCATAATTTGCAAATAAATTCATAAAAATCCTACATTGTGATTGTCTGGATTTTTTTTTCTCATTTTGTCTGTCATAGTTGAAGTGTACCTATGATGAAAATTACAGGCCTCTCTCATCTTTTTAAGTGGGAGAACAAGCACAATTGGTGGCTGACTAAATACTCCCCCCCCCCCCACTGTATATATATAAATCCTATTATCTTAAGAACATAATGTTTATTGCATGAAAATAGTGTTTTCTTCTTGAATTATGACGAAACACTATTTTAATGCTATAAACATTATGTTCTTAAACAAAGTACTGAGTAACGGATCTGAATACTAAAAACCAGTTTTCTCTTAGTCATTATGGGGTAGTGTGTGTAGACTGATGAAGGAAAAAAATAAGGTTGTAACGTAACAAAATGTGGAAGAAGTCAAAGGGTCTGAGTACTTTCCGAATGCACTGTACATACTGAGACAGACTGAGAATTAGACAGGTGGAAATATAGACAGAAGGAAAGAGAGAGCAGTGAGCTGTGCTGAGTCCCAGTCCTAACTAACTGGCTGGAATACCAACCCTCTATGGAGAAATACCCATCCCAGTCCTTCACGCTCTCCTGCCCACCCCGACAGCCACCCTGGGAGCAGTGTCCTTCATGGGACCTCCACCCTTCTGGTCCTCCCCCCTGCCTTCCTGCTCCTCCCTCCTGCCTTTCCGTTCAACCCCTGCCTCCCTGGTACTCTCTGGTCCTCCATGCAGACATCCAGACCTCCAGGCCCCCCCTCACTCACAGGAGGGGACAGTTACTGCTAATTGGTGATCAGGGGCAGCTGTCCTGTAGGGTGGTGGCCTCTGACGGTCGAAGGCCAAGGTGTTATATAAAAGGTACATGGTGGGGACAGCTAACAGTGGCTGACGGCTAGGCTACTACCTGTATGAGAAGTATGTCTCTCAGAAAACTAACGCCATTGTCTTCCTTACTGGTGCACTGACTTTGCTGACAGCAACTTTATTGAGGACAAATGCACTTACTATGACTGAGATATGTGGTTCTCTCACCTAGCTAGAACGCACTTAGAAAGCACAAACTTTAAAGTCGTTCTGGATTACGAAAATGGAAAATGGAAATGTAAGAAGGCATTTCAAATTCACATATGGATTCTTGTTGCTTTATCTGGGTTCCAGGACTCTGACTGCCCCCTTGCAGGGTGAAGTTTGGTTCAAAGATTTGAGTATAATCCAGTCAGACTACAAGATAATACAAAAACACTGAGATGTATTCATACTGTATTAACCTGCACCGGACACAAGTGATTCTGCTGTGGGTCTCTCTCATATTCCAACCTTTATCTACCTTCGCCGCAACTAACCCAGGTAGGATAAACGTCAACAGAATACAGAGGGACAGCGGTGAGAGATAACTCTCCTGTGTCCGCAATTCAAATGAATAAATATCTGTGTTGCTGCTCTACAAGCACAGCCGAAAGCTCTGGGAGCCGTGTTGACTCAACAGTTGTGTGTGTGTGTGTGTTTCCATCTCTAACAGACTGAGATACAGGGAGGTCGGGCATATCAAGCCAGGCGGGGAGCCACCATGGAGGGGAAAGCTAATTACAACAATAATGGAGCCTGATAGCCAGGGCCTCACAGGCCAAGTCCCTGGAAATACCTCTCTGTCTGTATGCTAGCGTAGCATCACTGCTGCCTTCCTGTTGTTAGCAATTAGAGGCTGGAGGATGCCCACCAAGGGCCTCCTGACTTGGGCATTGCACATACTGTAAGAGCCCAGGCCTGGGCGTAGCGAGCTAGCATAATTAACGTTGTTAGCGTAGCTAGCATGAACATGGCCTGAGACTGTTGGGAGCTTGGCAGGGTCAGGTCAGGATGCCGGTGTTAGCTGTGGGGTGGCTAGCTAGCATAGAGTAGCATGGGAGCTAAGTGTCCTGATGAGCGCTCATTAATAATGCAGCGGGTGAGGCTAACGGAGCACGAGATTGTCTGGGCCAAAGCCTGACAGGGGACCTCTGTTAGGTCAGAGTGAGTAAGATTGTGGTGGTAAGTGACTGATGAGTGACTCATATAACTGAGAAACCCTAGAACTGAGAAACCCTTGAGATCCTTGAAATAGGCCCATGGGTCAGTGTTAAGACATAGGTCATATCTTTTCAAGCAGATTGTTTAAGATATACACTGTTTGGTGCTTTTACCAGTGATGGTGTTAAAGGGACTGAATGATTCAGCTTAGAAACACACCTGACTGCCAAACCATGAAACCCACATTATAGAAGTCAAAGTAAAGACATGATCATACCTTTCTTCCTTCTGATATTTGATTAACCTACAGTGGTGGTATCCCACTATACCTGTAGTATAGTGATGGTGTTAAACTTTGAGATAAGCTTATCCTATTGGGTGGCAGGTGTCATTGCAGAGCTATGGTTAACCCTTTCATGGTTGTGAAGGCTATGGGGTGTAATGCAGTGGGGATGGGAGGGCTGCGGAGAGCTGCAGGCTACGACGATTGTGTTTTCACACGTGTCAGATCTGCGGTGAGTGGTAGAGTGCTAGGGGTCAGGGGTCAAAACCATTACTGTTGGCTGATGGGGGATATTCACTGGCCCAGGGTGACTCGCCATGTGTTGCTATGGGAACAGGAGGTCACTTAAGGGGGTGAACTATCAACCTCTGTGAACTTTACTTAAGACAAAAGAGGGGTTAGTCGTATATTACAGAAGTCCATTTTGAACCACAATTTCAATATGAAAAGAAACGTGATTGTGGATTGTTCTGTCAAAAATAAATAGCTTTGACGTAATGCCTTGATACAGTGTTGCCATACACTTGTTGGATCTTAATTTGATCACTCTTTTGTTGCTGCACCGCAGCAAACGTAGATGAGCTTTGTGATTGACCTAAATTTACTGAAAACCCACACTAACACACGGTCATATTAACAGTATTGCACTTTTCATGTAGCCTAATTTTGGCCCGCTAATAGCCTAACCACCGATCAAGAAATATTATGGACTAAACGTTCAAATCCTGTTGCTGCAGGATTATTTTTCTGCAGCAATACTGGTCAAATTAAGATCCTACACCTGTATACTACTGAAACTAAACTGAACAAAAATTTTAACACAACTTGTAAAGTTTTGCTCCCATGTTTCATGAACTGAAATAAAAGATCCCTGAAATTTGGTGCACGAATTTGTTTACATCCCTGTTAGTGAGCATTTCTCCTTTGCCACGATAATCCATCCACCTGACAGGTGTGGCATATCAAGAAGCTGATTAAACAGCATGATCATTACACAGGTGCACCTTGTGCTGGGGGCAATAAAAGGCCACTTTAAATGTGCAATTTTGTCACACAACACAGATGTCTCCCGTTTTGAGGGAGGATGCAACTGGCAAGCTGACTGCAAGAATGTCCACCAGAGCTGTTGCCAGAGAATCTAATGTTCATTTGTCTACCATAAGCAACCTCCAACTTTGTTTCAGAGAATTTGGCAGTATATCCAACTGGCCTCACAATTCCGCAGACCACATGTAATCACGCCAGCTCAGGACCACCGCCTCTGGCTTCTTCACCTGCAGGATCGTCTGAGTCGGGATGGGGGGGTGAGGGGTGGGGGGGGACTCATTCTGATTGGCTGGGCCTGGCTCTACAGTGGATGGGCTTGGCTGCCAAGTGGGTGGGCCTATACCCTCCCAGGCTCACCCATGGCTGAGCCCCTGCCCAGTCATGTGAATGCCATAGATTAGGGCCTAATGAATCTATTGCAATTGACTCATTTCTTTATATGAACTGTAACTCAGTAAAATCTTCGAAAATGTTGCATGCTGCATTTATATTTTTGTTCAATATATAACCAACTTGGTATAAACAAATACTATAAATATTATAAAATCAACATTCATTAAATGAACTTCAGTCACCAATCATGCTACTGTATCCTACAATCAGACACTCCAACACCCAACCGAACACAACCTGACACTTGAAGTGCTAACAAGCTCCACACTGTAGACAGGAAGAATAACATGAATAAACACACACAGCAGGACCACACACACACACACACACACACACACACACACACACACACACACACACACACACACACACACACACACACACACAGTGTGTCAGTAGTCCAGGCGAGACCCATGCATCTGAAACTCAGAGTGAATCCATATTACATGTGTTGTGTGCCGTCTGTCTGGGCACTGGGTCATCAATTATGAATAGAAATATACAGCTCTTCAGCCCAGGTCTCTGTGGCTGTGTCTCTGGCTTGTAACAGATTTCTTAAAAGGGGACAGAGACACTGGTTTGTCATTCAGATGCCTGGCCAGGAGGATATGAGAGCCTCTGTCGTTGATCTCTTGTTAGGTGTTCCTCTTTGTTTTGGTCCTTTGTCTCGTTTGTGATTTCAAGCAGAGGTGGCGTGAGTTGTGTTATGTCTGCTGTTAAAGTCGGACAAAACCGATTAACACTGGACACATAAAGGACAGCAGACCTGTGGACTTAAATCTTTGCCAAGAAAATGTCACTAGGGCGCATCCAGCCAGGACACTAAAGGTACATCCAGCCAGGATACTAAAGGTACAACCAGCCAGGATACCAAAGGTACATCCAGCCATGATACTAAAGGTACATCCAGCCATGATACTAAAGGTACATCCAGCCAGGATACTAAAGGTACAACCAGCCAGGATACCAAAGGTACAACCAGCCAGGATACTAAAGGTACATCCAGCCAGGATACTAAAGGTACAACCAGCCAGGATACGAAAGGTACAACCAGCCAGGATACTAAAGGTACAACCAGCCAGGATACCAAAGGTACAACCAGCCAGGATACTAAAGGTACAACCAGCCAGGATACCAAAGGTACATCCAGACAGGATACTAAAGGTACAACCAGCCAGGATACTAAAGGTACATCCAGCCAGGATACTAAAGGTACAACCAGCCAGGATACTAAAGGTACAACCAGCCAGGATACTAAAGGTACATCCAGCCAGGATACTAAAGGTACATCCAGCCAAGATACTAAAGGTACAACCAGCCAGGATACTAAAGGTACAACCAGCCAGGATACCAAAGGTACATCCAGCCATGATACTAAAGGTACATCCAGCCATGATACTAAAGGTACATCCAGCCAGGATACTAAAGGTACAACCAGCCAGGATACCAAAGGTACAACCAGCCAGGATACTAAAGGCACAACCAGCCAGGATACCAAAGGTACAACCAGCCAGGATACTAAAGGTACAACCAGCCAGGATACCAAAGGTACAACCAGCCAGGATACTAAAGGTACAACCAGCCAGGATACCAAAGGTACAACCAGCCAGGATACTAAAGGTACATCCAGCCAGGACACTAAAGGTACATCCAGCCAGGATACTAAAGGTACATCCAGCCAGGACACTAAAGGTACAACCAGCCAGGATACTAAAGGTACAACCAGCCAGGATACTAAAGGTACATCCAGCCAGGATACTAAAGGTACATCCAGCCAGGGTACTAAAGGTACATCCAGCCAGGATACGAAAGGTACATCCAGCCAGGATATGAAAGGTACATCCAGCCAGGATACTAAAGGTACATCCAGCCAGGATACTAAAGGTACATCCAGCCAGGATACTAAAGGTACATCCAGCCAGGATACTACAGGTACATCCAGCCAGGGTACTAAAGGTACATCCAGCCAGGATACCAAAGGTACAACCAGCCAGGATACTAAAGGTACATCCAGCCAGGACACTAAAGGTACAACCAGCCAGGATACTAAAGGTACATCCAGCCAGGATACTAAAGGTACATCCAGCCATGATACTAAAGGTACATCCAGCCAGGATACTAAAGGTACATCCAGCCAGGGTACTAAAGGTACAACCAGCCAGGATACTAAAGGTACATCCAGCCAGGACACTAAAGGTACATCCAGCCATGATACTAAAGGTACATCCAGCCAGGATACTAAAGGTACATCCAGCCAGGGTACTAAAGGTACAACCAGCCAGGATACTAAAGGTACATCCAGCCAGGATACTAAAGGTACAACCAGCCAGGATACTAAAGGTACATCCAGCCAGGATACTAAAGGTACAACCAGCCAGGATACTAAAGGTACAACCAGCCAGGATACCAAAGGTACATCCAGCCATGATACTAAAGGTACATCCAGCCATGATACTAAAGGTACATCCAGCCAGGATACTAAAGGTACAACCAGCCAGGATACGAAAGGTACAACCAGCCAGGATACTAAAGGCACAACCAGCCAGGATACCAAAGGTACAACCAGCCAGGATACTAAAGGTACAACCAGCCTGGTTACCAAAGGTACAACCAGCCAGGATACTAAAGGTACAACCAGCCAGGATACCAAAGGTACAACCAGCCAGGATACTAAAGGTACATCCAGCCAGGACACTAAAGGTACATCCAGCCAGGATACTAAAGGTACATCCAGCCAGGACACTAAAGGTACAACCAGCCAGGATACTAAAGGTACAACCAGCCAGGATACTAAAGGTACATCCAGCCAGGGTACTAAAGGTACATCCAGCCAGGATACGAAAGGTACATCCAGCCAGGATATGAAAGGTACATCCAGCCAGGATACTAAAGGTACATCCAGCCAGGATACTAAAGGTACATCCAGCCAGGATACTAAAGGTACATCCAGCCAGGGTACTAAAGGTACATCCAGCCAGGATACCAAAGGTACAACCAGCCAGGATACTAAAGGTACATCCAGCCAGGATACTAAAGGTACATCCAGCCAGGATACTAAAGCCAGGATACAACCAGCCAGGATACTAAAGGTACATCCAGCCAGGGTACTAAAGGTACATCCAGCCAGGATACTAAAGGTACATCCAGCCAGGATACTAAAGGTACATCCAGCCAGGATACTAAAGGTACATCCAGCCAGGATACTAAAGGTACAACCAGCCAGGACACTAAAGGTACAACCAGCCAGGATACTAAAGGTACATCCAGCCAGGATACTAAAGGTACATCCAGCCAGGACACTAAAGGTACAACCAGCCAGGATACTAAAGGTACATCCAGCCAGGATACTAAAGGTACATCCAGCCAGGACACTAAAGGTACAACCAGCCAGGATACTAAAGGTACAACCAGCCAGGATACTAAAGGTACATCCAGCCAGGATACTAAAGGTACATCCAGCCAGGGTACTAAAGGTACATCCAGCCAGGATACGAAAGGTACATCCAGCCAGGATATGAAAGGTACATCCAGCCAGGATACTAAAGGTACATCCAGCCAGGATACTAAAGGTACATCCAGCCAGGATACTAAAGGTACATCCAGCGAGGATACTACAGGTACATCCAGCCAGGGTACTAAAGGTACATCCAGCCAGGATACCAAAGGTACAACCAGCCAGGATACTAAAGGTACATCCAGCCAGGACACTAAAGGTACAACCAGCCAGGATACTAAAGGTACATCCAGCCAGGATACTAAAGGTACATCCAGCCATGATACTAAAGGTACATCCAGCCAGGATACTAAAGGTACATCCAGCCAGGGTACTAAAGGTACAACCAGCCAGGATACTAAAGGTACATCCAGCCAGGACACTAAAGGTACATCCAGCCATGATACTAAAGGTACATCCAGCCAGGATACTAAAGGTACATCCAGCCAGGGTACTAAAGGTACAACCAGCCAGGATACTAAAGGTGCATCCAGCCAGGATACTAAAGGTACAACCAGCCAGGATACTAAAGGTACATCCAGCCAGGATACTAAAGGTACATCCAGCCAGGATACTAAAGGTACATCCAGCCAAGATACTAAAGGTACAACCAGCCAGGATACTAAAGGTACAACCAGCCAGGATACCAAAGGTACATCCAGCCATGATACTAAAGGTACATCCAGCCATGATACTAAAGGTACATCCAGCCAGGATACTAAAGGTACAACCAGCCAGGATACGAAAGGTACAACCAGCCAGGATACTAAAGGCACAACCAGCCAGGATACCAAAGGTACAACCAGCCAGGATACTAAAGGTACAACCAGCCTTGTTACCAAAGGTACAACCAGCCAGGATACTAAAGGTACAACCAGCCAGGATACCAAAGGTACAACCAGCCAGGATACTAAAGGTACATCCAGCCAGGACACTAAAGGTACATCCAGCCAGGATACTAAAGGTACATCCAGCCAGGACACTAAAGGTACAACCAGCCAGGATACTAAAGGTACAACCAGCCAGGATACTAAAGGTACATCCAGCCAGGGTACTAAAGGTACATCCAGCCAGGATACGAAAGGTACATCCAGCCAGGATATGAAAGGTACATCCAGCCAGGATACTAAAGGTACATCCAGCCAGGATACTAAAGGTACATCCAGCCAGGGTACTAAAGGTACATCCAGCCAGGATACCAAAGGTACAACCAGCCAGGATACTAAAGGTACATCCAGCCAGGACACTAAAGGTACAACCAGCCAGGATACTAAAGGTACATCCAGCCAGGATACTAAAGGCACAACCAGCCAGGATACTAAAGGTACATCCAGCCAGGGTACTAAAGGTACATCCAGCCAGGATACTAAAGGTACATCCAGCCAGGATACTAAAGGTACATCCAGCCAGGATACTAAAGGTACATCCAGCCAGGATACTAAAGGTACAACCAGCCAGGACACTAAAGGTACAACCAGCCAGGATACTAAAGGTACATCCAGCCAGGATACTAAAGGTACATCCAGCCAGGACACTAAAGGTACAACCAGCCAGGATACTAAAGGTACATCCAGCCAGGATACTAAAGGTACATCCAGCCAGGATACTACAGGTACATCCAGCCAGGATACTAAAGGTACATCCAGCCAGGATACTAAAGGTACATCCAGCCAGGATACTAAAGGCACAACCAGCCAGGATACTAAAGGTACATCCAGCCAGGGTACTAAAGGTACATCCAGCCAGGATACTAAAGGTACATCCAGCCAGGATACTAAAGGTACATCCAGCCAGGATACTAAAGGTACAACCAGCCAGGATACTAAAGGTACATCCAGCCAAGATACTAAAGGCACAACCAGCCAGGATACTAAAGGTACATCCAGCCAGGGTACTAAAGGTACATCCAGCCAGGATACTAAAGGTACACCCAGCCAGGATACTAAAGGTACACCCAGTCAGGATACTAAAGGTACATCCAGCCAGGATACTAAAGGTATATCCAGCCAGGATACTAAAGGTACACCCAGCCAGGATACTAAAGGTACACCCAGTCAGGATACTAAAGGTACATCCAGCCTGGATACTAAAGGTACACCCAGCCAGGATACTAAAGGTACATCCAGCCTGGATACTAAAGGTACACCCAGCCAGGATACTAAAGGTACATCCAGCCAGGATACTAAAGGTACATCCAGCCAGGATACTAAAGGTACATCCAGCCAGGATACTAAAGGTACACCCAGCCAGGATACTAAAGGTACATCCAGCCAGGATACTAAAGGTACATCCAGCCATGATAATACATGTTCAGCAAAGACCTGGGTCCAATCAACCTACCATTATGTCACATCAACGACAACAGCAAGATCAGGGATCATTTGAACCTGTGTACCTTTACCTTGAATAACCTGACAACAAAGTCCTCTATCACCATTGAACCGCAGGAGTCAAATAGCATAAACCAGATAACATCATGTAAACACAATTAAAATAGGTTGTTTCATTAATTCTGACTAAAATGAAACCCATCTTACAGAATAAACAAAACAAAACACAACACAACACTGTGATCTAGGCCGAATATAGAACACCACGATACAACACAAGCAACGTATTTACAGAGCAAAATACAGCTCGGAAAACAAATTAGCAAATTCTTTTTGTTTGTTGTCAAAGCCCCAGTGTACTGTACCTGCCCTCTAGAGACGGAACAAACAACGGCTAAGATGTTTTAAAGGCGTTGACTCTCTAAGATACCTGCTGCTGGTGAATACCAATAGGGTACCCCAAAGTGACAGTATGGAAATGAAGGGGGAAAAAACAAGGTGTGTATGTGTATGTGTGCATATGTGTGTGTGTGTGTGTGAGAGAAACACTAGTTGCTACCTCTCTAGGATTTCCTCAAGGGCAAAGTATGTGGACACCCTTTCAAATTCGGGGATTATTTCAGCCACACCCGTTGCTGACAGGTGTATAAAATCGAGCACACAGCCATGCAATCTCCATAGAAAAACATTGGCAGTAGAATGGCCTTAACAAAGAGCTCAGGTACTTTCAACGTGGCACTGTCATAGGATGCGACCTTTCCAACAAGTCAGTTTGTCAAATAGCTGCCCTGCTAGAGCTGCCCCGGTCAACTGTAAGTGCTGTTATTGTAAAGTGGAAAAGTCTAGGAGCAACAACGGCTCAGCCGGGAAGTGGTAAACCACACAAGCTCACAGAACGGGACCCCCGAGTGCTGAAACGCGTAGCACGTAAAAATCATCTGTCCTCGGTTGCAACACTCACTACCAACATAAGCACAAGAACTGTTTGTTGGGAGCTTCATGAAAAGGGCTTCCATGGGAAACAGCCGGACACAAGCCTAAGATCACCATGCGCAATGCCAAGGTTTGGCTGGAGTGGTGTAAAGCTTGCCGGGCATTGGAGCAGTGGAAACTCTACCAGCCCCAATGCATAGTGCCAACTGTTAAGTTTGGTGGAGGAGGAATAATGGTCTGTGGCTGTTGTTCATGGTTTGGGCTAGGCCCCTTAGTTCCAGTGAAAGGAAATCTTAATGCTATAGCATACAATGACATTCCAGATGATTCTGTGCTTCTAACTTTATGGCACAAGTTTGAGGAAGGCCTTTTCCTGCTTCAACATGACAATGCCCCAATGCACAAAGCGAGGTCCATAGAGAAATGGTTTGTCGAGATCGATGTGGAAGAACTTGACTTGCCTGCACTTAGCTAAGGACCCTGGGACTAAACACCTCTCACTGCAACTGAATCCTGGACTTCCTGATGGGTCGCCCCAAGGGGTAAGGGTAGGCAACAACTTGTCTGCCACGCTGATCCTCAACACTGGGGCCCCTCAGGGGTGTGTACTTAGTCCCCTCCAGTACTCGCTGTTCACCCATGACTGCATGGCCAAACACGACTCCAACACCATCATTAAGTTCGCTGATGACACAACAGTGAAGCCTGATCACGACAACAATGAGACAGCCTATAGGAAACCATCTCAATTCGGTTGAGGTTGGGTGATTGTGGAGGCCAGGTCAAACTCGCCAAGCAGGCTGTCATGTGCCATTTACTGTGGAGTGTCTTCCGTCTCGCCACTCTACAATAAAAACCTGATTGGAGGAGTGCTGCAAAGATGGGAGATCCTTCCAGAAAGACAACTATCTCCACAGAGGAACTCTAGAGCACTGTCAGAGTGACAATTGGGTTTTTGGTCACCTCCCTGACCAAGTCCTTCAATGCTACAGAAACGTTTTGGTACCCTTCCCCAGATCTGTGCCTCGAAACAATCCTGTCTCAGAGCTCTACAGACACTTCCTTCGACCTCATGGTTGGGTTTTTTCTCTGACATGCACTGTCAACTGTGGGACCTTATATAGACAAGTGTGTGCCTTTCCTAATAATGTCCAATAAATTGAATATACAACAGGTGGACTCTAATCAAGTTGTAGAAACATCTCAAGGATGATCAATGGAACCAGGATGCACCTGAGCTGAATTTCAAGTCTCATAGCAAAGGGTCTGAATACTTATGTAAATAAGGTATTTTAGTTTATTTTATTTTATAAATGTGCAAAAATGTCTAAAAAACGGGTTTTGCTGTGTCATTATGGGGTACTGTGTGTAGATTGATTAAAAATATTAATTTAATCAATTTTAGAATAAGGCTGTAATGTAACAACATTTGGAAAAAGTCAAGGGGTCTGAATACTTACCGAATGCACTGTAAATATATATATATAGAGTATAATATGTACTGTATATTTATGTTGTATCAACTTTATGTTGTATCAATTTTCTTCCATGTTAAAATAAAGGTAAAAAAGTCATAAAAATTATTTATGGATTTCACATGACTGGGATAAAATGCAATTGTGTTCGTTGTCCGTAGATTATGCCTGCCCATGCCATAACCCCACCACCACCATGGGGCACTCTGTTCACTAACAGAGATGTTCTTCTCATGGAACATTTCTGGGATTTTTTATTTCAGCTCGTGAAAAATGAGACCAACACTTTACATATTGCGTTCATATTTTTGTTTTATTTTTGATCAGTGTACATTTTCACTATAAACAGGTGTTAACAATATGGCTCTGTCTGTCTGTCTGTCTGTCTGTCTGTCTGTCTGTCTGTCTGTCTGTCTGTCTGTCTGTCTGTCTGTCTGTCTGTCTGTCTGTCTGTCTGTCTGTCTGTCTGTCTGTCTGTCTGTCTGTCTGTCTGTCTGATGATCTTTGGATTAGGGAGGAGGCATATCCCACTGATTTCTAAAAGGTCACTATCATTATTGTTGCTTAGCAACCTTGTATGAGAAGACATAGGCGTAATTAAGTGGTTGTGAGAGACCTACAGTACATTACACACAAATGGGTGTCTCATTGTAGAACTTGTATTATTTAGGTGTTCAAATGATTGTATGGCCCCTATATCCTGTAACACAATGTATGGACAAGGTAGGTTTGCAAGGAGTTAGTAGACAATAGTGAGTAAAGTATGGCATGGATGCTGTATGTATTGAGGACTGTATCAATTGAGATTGTAATTGTACAGTTGAAGTCAGAAGTTCATATACATTTAGGTTGGAGTCATTAAAACTCGTTTTTCAACCACTCCACAAATTACTTGTTAACAAACTATAGTTTTGGCAAGTCGATTAGGACATCTAATCGACTATTATTTTTCCAATCATTGTTTACAGACAGATTATTTCACTTATAATTCACTGTATCACAATTCCAGTGGGTCAGAAGTTTACATACACTAAGTTGACTGTGCCTTTAAACAACTTATGTCATGGCGTTAGAAGATTCTGATAGGCTAATTGACATCATTTGAGTCAATTGGAGGTGTACCTGTGGATGTATTTCAAGGCCTACCTTCCAACTCAGTGCCTCTTTGCTGGACATCATGGGAAAATCAAAAGAAATCAACCAAGACCTCAGAAAAAGATTGTAGACCTCCACAAGTCTGGTTCATCCTTGGGAGAAATGTCCGAACTCCTGAAGGTATCATGTTCATCTGTACAAACAATAGCACGCAAGAATAAACACCATGGGACCACGCAGCCATCATACCGCTCAGGAAGGTGAACGCACTTTGGTGCGAAAAGTGCAAATCAATCCCAGAACAACAGCAAAGGACCTTGTGAAGATGCTGGAGGAAGCAGGTACAAAAGTATCTCTATCCACAGTAAAACCAGTCCTATATCGACATAACCTGAAAGGCCGCTCAGCAAGGAAGAAGCCACTGCTCCAAAACCGCCATAAAAAAGCCAGACTACGGTTTGCAACTGCACATGGGGACAAAGATCATATTTTTTTGAGAAATGTCCTCTGGTCTGATGGAACATAAATTGAACTGTTTGGCCAAAATTACCATCATTATGTTTGGAGGAAAAAGGGGGAGGCTTGCAAGCTGAAGAACACCATCCCAACCATGAAGCACAGGGGTGGCAGCATCATGTTGTGGGGGTGATTTGCTGCAGGAGGGACTGGTGCACTTCACAAAATAGAATGGCATCATGAGGAACGAAAATGATGTGGATATATTGAAGCAACATCTCAATACATCAGTCATGAAGTTAAAGCTTGGTCGCAAATGGGTCTTCCAAATGGACAATGACCCCAAGCATACTTCCAAAGTTGTGGCAAAATGGCTTAAGGACAACAAAGTCAAGGTATTGGAGTGGCCATCACAAAGCCCTGACCTCAAACCTATAGACAATTTGTGTGCAGAACTGAAAAAGCCTTTCTGAGCAAGGAGACCTACAAACCTGACTCAGTTACACCAGCTCTGTCAGGAGGAATGGGCCAAAATTCACTCACCCAACTTATTGTGGGAAGCTTGTGGAAGGCTACCCGAAACGTTTGACCCAAGTTCAACCATTTAAAGGCAATGCTACCAAATACTAATATAGTGTATGCAAACTTCTGACCCACTGGGAATGTGATGAAAGAAATAAAAGCTGAAATAAATCATTCTCTTAACTATTATTCTGACATTTCACATTCTTAAAATAAAGTGGTGATCCTAACTGACCTAAGATAGGAGATTTTTACTAGGATTAAATGTCAGGAATTGTGAAAACTGAGTTTAAATGTATTTGGCTTAGGTGAACGTAAACTTCTGACTTCAACTGTAGGTGTTGATAGTGTAGCAGGTAAAGCATTGCAATGATATGTGTTAAGCTGTGTTGTCAGGTGTTCAGTCAGTCATACAGTGGTATAGTACAGATAGAGGTAGTGTACTGTTGGGAAGGAAGGATGTGGGACTCTGACTCGTGTCCCATTTTGTGGAGCTTGATGGATTTCCCTCCTGGCCTGCTCTGCTCCCTGTGCTCTGTGGGGAGAAGGTAGGGGGAGGCATGGCCTGATAAGGTGATTTATCTGTGTGTGTGTGTGTGTGTGTGTGTGTGTGTGTGTGTGTGTGTGTGTGTGTGTGTGTGTGTGTGTGTGCACCCTGCCTGTAATGGATAGCACGCCCACGTCAGCCTGAAACTTCATCATCCAGAGCCACAACACACTACTCACAGCCAGGAGGAGAGGGGAGAGAGAGAGAGGGAGAGAGAGAGGGAGAGAAAGAGGAGAGAGAGAGAGAGGAGGGGGAGGAGAGGGAAAAACTGAATGAAGGAAAGAAAGAAAAAAGACTATCTGGAGAGACTAGACCCTACTTCTTCATACTTTTTCATTAAGGTTAGAGGAGTCTGAGTAACTTGGCAGTTGGCTCTTCAGAACACCTAAATCACCCTCAGACGTCAAGCATAACCAAATATTGGATAGCTCTTACACTTCAACACATCCCTGACTGTGTTCGATTGATTCCTTCATTTGTCTAAGCTCCTACTGGGCCTGAGTCTCTATGGGTTTTCACCTGATATTTTACTGTACCAGGAAGCGAAGGTAACCTGCGTAAATGATTACCACCCTGTAGCACTCATGTCGGTATCCATGAAGTGCTTTGAAAGGCTGGTCATGACTCACATCAACAGCATCCTCCCGGATACCCTAGACCCACTCCAATTCGCATACTGCCCCAACAGATACACAGATGATGCAATCTCAATCGCACTCCACACTGCCCTTTCCCACCTGGACCAAAGAAACACCTATGTAAGAATGCTGTTCATTCCCTACAGCTCAGCGTTCAACACCATAGTGCCCACGAGGTGGTAAGGGTAGGCAACAACACGTCTGCCACGCTGATCCTCAACACTGGGGCCCCTCAGGGGTGTATACTTAGTCCCCTCCTGTACTCCCTGTTCACCCACGACTGCATGGCTAAACACGACTCCAACACCATCAATACGTTTGCTGACGACACAACAGCCTGATCACAGACAACAATGAGACAGCCTATAGGGAGGAGGTCAGAGAACTGGCAGTGTGGTGCCAGGACAACAACCTCTCCCTTATTGTGAGCAAGACAAAGGAGCTGATCGTGGAGTACAGGAAAAGGTGGGCCGAACAGGCCCTCATTAACATCAATGAGGGTGCAGTGGAGCGGGTCGAGAGTCTCAAGTTCCTTGGTGTCTACATCACCAACCATCTATCATGGTCCAAACATACCAAGACAGTCGTGAAGAGGGCACGACAAAACCTTTTCCCCCTCAGGAGACTGAACAGATTTGACATGGGTCCCCAGATCCTCAAAAAGTTATACAGCTGCACCATCGAGAGCATCCTGACCGGTTGCATCACCGCCTGGTATGTCAACTGCTCGGCATTTGACCGTAAGAGGGTATTACGAATGGCCCAGTACATCACTGGGGCCAAGCGTCCTGCAATCCAGGACCTATATAATAGGTGGTGTCAGAGGAAAGCCCATGAAATTGTCAGAGACTCCAGTCACCCGAGTCATAGACTGTTTCCTCTGCTACCGCATGACAAGCAGTACCGGATCGCCAAGTCTAGGACCAAAAGGCTCCTTAACAGCTTGTACCCCCAAGCCATAAGACTGTTGAACAATTAATCAAATGGCCACCAGACAATTACATTGACACCCCCTCCATTTGATTTGTACACTGCTGCTACTCGCTGTTTATTGTCTATGCATAGTCACTTCACCCCTACCTACATGTACAAATTACCTCTAACCTGTACCCCCACACACTTACTCAGTAATTATTGTGTTACATTTTATAATTTTTTACTTTCGTTTATTTGGTAAATATTTTCTTAACTCTTCTTGAACTGCACTGTTGGTCAAGGGCTTGCAAGTAAGCATTTCACGGTATTCGGCATATGTGACAAATAAAGTTTGATATGATTTAACTGTCGTCTGCATAATCATCTAAAAAACACCATTCTTTCAACATAGAATCCTAGCTTTGCAGTCGTCTAGGACGCGTACTAGCCTAAAACGTCCAGTGTCTGCTGAATGTGTTCATTTTCACACTCCATTTCATATTCTGGTCTTAGGTCAGTTTAAGGTTTCCTTGAGCAAAATGATGAGCTCTGTTCAGCGCACTTCTCATCTCTCATTGGAGGATATGAATGAACCCAAACGGTAACAGCAGGAAACACTGGAGAGGCCATTGTCTTGTTTCTCTAACTCGGTCTACCGGCAGACTAGCCGCCTACATGCAGACTAGCCGCCTACCTGGGTTTGCAAAGCTACCAGTAATTTACCAAAGTTACAGGAATCTTCAGTAATTTTGATAATTAACCTCTATGGGATCGGTCCCTCCCATGTCATTTTAGGCAACATTTTTTTTTAAACAGTTGGATCCTTAAGAGGTTCAGAAAATCTATGGTAATCTGTGGTAACTTCAGAAATGTATACTTGAATAAGTGTACAAAATGTATTTATATACTGTATAGCATTCATGTATCATATCTGTGTCCATATTGTCCATCGGTTTCTAGTAGATAGACCCTATGGTTCAAGAGAAAATAGCCTAATTAATTATTTTCAATTAACCCTGCACCTCTTCCAACTCTTTACTTTTTTCACACCTGCCACCAGTTTGTCACCAGAACACTGACAACAAATACATATTGACATACTAAAATCAATAAACGGATATTTCTTGATGAAATTGTCATATTAAACACCAATGCTATTCACTAAATTGATGGTTTATATTTAGGATAATGTTTTACAGATTTGTCATTTTAAAATAATTGTGTTCAATCATTTTATATATTTTACATGTGATCAGGGCCAGAGGTAATTAGAGACCTGTGGTAACCTGAAGTACCCACCAAAGAGCCACTAGATTTCTTGTGATGAATTACATAAAATCCTTGAAAGATAACAAAAACCTGGTAGTTTACTGGTAAACTTAGAAAGTCTCCAGTAATATACCCTCTCTTTGCAACTCTACCCACCGATCCGACAAGAGAGAGAGGGAGGGAGGGAGAGAGAGAACGAATCAATATCAGATCAAAATGTTTCAGGGTATCCTGGGTGATAGAGAGAGGGGGGAGAGAGAGAGAGAGAGGGGGAGGGAGGGAAAGAGAGAGAGAGAGCGAGAGAGAGAGAGAGAGAGAGAGAGAGAGAGAGAGAACAAATACATTTCAGATCAAACTGTTTCAGTGTTTCCTGGGTGATAGAGAGAGAGAGAGAGAGAGAGAGAGAGAGAGAGAGAGAAGAAGAAATACATTTCAGATCAAACTGTTTCAGTGTTTCCTGGGTGATAGAGAGAGAGAGAGAGAGAGAGAGAGAGAGAGAGAGAGAGAGAGAGAGAGGGCCTCCAATCAGCAAAGACATTGTTTACTCGCCAAGCCTTCCCATGGCAGAGGGGTATATCCAGTGCTCCCCAACCAGCCCGGGCAACAACTTTCTACAGTATATGTCCACACACACAAACGCACACACACACACACACACACACACACACACACACACACACACACACACACACACACACACACACACACACACACACACACACACACACACACACACACACGCAAATACGTCTTTAGAATGAGAAGGGGAATGGAATATAATGAGGTTTTCTAGAGTTCTCGACCTACAGTATGTCTCACCTCTCCTTCCCTTGCACTAGACAACAGCAAAATAATAAAACAACAGTCTGCCAGCTGGTCATGATGTCAGTGTGCGTCATGGCTGCTGCCAGGGGTGTGGTGGTGGTGTGGAGGTGGTCGTCTCTCTGAGGGCTGTCCCCTGTCTGTGCCTGTGTGGTGATGACTGAGTGACATTGACCTCTCTCCACCCCCCCCCCATCTCAGAGCTGTAAAAAGCATGTCTGGGGGAATGAGATGGGAGGAGGGGCTGCTGAGTGGGTAGAGAGAGGAGAGTGTGTGTGTGTGTGTGTATGTGTGTGTGTGTGTGTGTGTGTGTGTGTGTGTGTGTGTGTGTGTGTGTGTGTGTGTGTGTGTGTGTGTGTGTGTGTGTGTGTGTGTGTGTGTGTGTGTGTGTGTGTGTGTGAGTGTGTGTGTGTAAGTGCCCAGGGTAGGAAGATCCTACAAGTAAAAATACACATGAATGAGATGAGGTGTGTCTCACCTTCTCTTTCCATCAGCTGTCAATCACAACAAAGGAAGCCAAAGCCTACGATACCACACTGCTCTCCATCTCACACCTCCCTCCCCTCCCACCCTCCCACCCTCCCTCCTTCTCTCTCTCTCTCTCTCTCCATCTCACACCTCCCTCCCTCCCACCCTCCCACCCTCCCTCCTTCTCTCTCTCTCTCTCTCTCTTCCTCTCTCCATCTTTCACACTCTCCTTCTCACTCTCCCTTCCTCTCCTTCTCACTGTGGCCAGACCCCTCTCCCTCCCTCCGTCCTTCCCCATCTCTCTCTCTGGACTCTCCTACTCGAGCTAAGTAGTGACCACCCATATGTCACCGGCCTGCCAAACAGGGGAAACCAGCAGTGATTTAGCAAACAAGCCTCTCAATCAATGGTGCGGTGGAGCGCGTAACACATGCCAGTCAAAACCTATTACATTCAAAGGCCTCCTCTTTAACTTCTACTTCACTGGGTTGACCAGGGGCTGCGGGGCGAGGAAGAGAGTAGCCGCAGAGTATGTGAAGATCTCAATTGCATACTGCTCGCGTCCTCTCTCCTCTCTTCTCGTCTCCTTCTCAAAACGCATTGGAGGAGAAAGCCAGAGGTCCCGGCCCTCTGATCTTCTCCTCCAATATGTCTTGAGAAGGAGACAAAGAGAGAGAGGACAGAGGACGGGAGGAGTATGCAATTGAAATATTCCCTATGAGGACGTAAACAAACACATAGACTATACTGTACAAATACAACTCTACTACTCACAAAAACACACTGGCTTCGTACTAGAGAAATAAGAATTGAACTGAGTCAACTCAAAATCATCGAATCAATTCTTGTTCATTGAAACATTTTAGATGGCTGTCATTGAATGGATTAACCTAGCCAATGAAGGTTATCAATATCAAACGTGCTAGTGTCTCCAGTACAATTAGTTAGCATGCTCCGCTATACAGCAGAAGTAGATGTTATCATGATGCTAAAAGCTACTGGTTGTTATGAGAAGAAGATGGACCAATTAGTTAGCATGCTCCGCTATACAGCAGAAGTCGATGATATCATGATGCTAAAAGCTACTGGTTGTTATGTGGTGAAGATGGACCAATTAGTTAGCATGCTCCGCTATACAGGAGAAGTAGATGATACCATGATGCTAAAAGCTACTGGTTGTTATGTGGTGAAGATGGACCAATTAGTTAGCATGCTCCGCTATACAGGAGAAGTAGATGATACCATGATGCTAAAAGCTACTGGTTGTTATGTGGTGAAGATGGACCAATTAGTTAGCATGCTCCGCTATACAGCAGAAGTAGATGATACCATGATGCTAAAAGCTACTGGTTGTAATGAGAAGAAGATGGACCAATTAGTTAGCATGCTCCGCTATACAGCAGAAGTAGATGTTATCATGATGCTAAAAGCTACTGGTTGTTATGAGAAGAAGATGGACCAATTAGTTAGCATGCTCCGCTATAGAGCAGAAGTAGATGATATCATGATGCTAAAAGCTACTGGTTGTTATGAGAAGAAGATGGACCAATTAGTTAGCATGCTCCGCTATAGAGCAGAAGTAGATGATATCATGATGCTAAAAGCTACTGGTTGTTATGAGGTGAAGGCCTGTTGTCTCCAGTCCCTTTTCTTTCTCCAGAACTGGGATATGTTCCCTCTGGCCAATCGTGTGCTAACGAGGTCCCTGCCGTCAGTCTGTGCTGTGCCCATCATAGCAGGGGGCTTGAACATGCATACACACACACACATGCACACGTACGCACACACACACACACACACACACACACACACACACACACACACACACACACACACACACACACACACACACACACACACACACACACACACACACACACACACACACACACACAACAACCCTCACTGCTCTCTTCTCCCTGTCTCTTGCTTGGCACAGCAGAGAAGAAGAGAAGAGAAGAAGTGAAATGAACCCTTTAAGTCAAAGAGGAGCTCGGGGCGTGCTGGAGGCACACCGCTCCGCTCAGAGCTCAGAGAGAGGGGAGGCTTGGCAGGCAAATGTGCCTTCTGTTGACAGCTCCCAGAGAAACATCTTACGGAAAGAGATGGAGCACAGAAAGGGCTTTCTTCCACGCCATTTGTTCCCCGTTCAGCGGGTTTAGCGGGGCGCCTCGCAGCCCATTTGTAAATATGATGTCAAGTCGCCATTCATATTTTAGCGTTATTAGCATTGTCTTTGTTTTTGTTTTTTTTCCAGCGCTTTGCTGTTGTTTGAGGGAGTTGGTGGAGGGAAGTTCTTTTGTTTCGCCCTATTTTCTTTTCTCAGAGTTAGAGGGAGAACAGTGGTAGGCAAGGCGGTGATGCCTTGGAGATGGGACATTTTTTGGGAAGATGGAGTTTATGTATTCTTTATGATGTGATGTGGAGTCTGGGAGAGGGAACGTTGGGTGAGAACATTCCAAGTAATGGCAAGTTAGATTCAGATTCATAGTGTTTAATAGTCATATGTACAGGGTTGTAGGTGTGATTGCAGGGTACAGTGAACATCTTAGGCTTTAAGTTCCAACATGCAGGACTAAGGGGAAAATGTCCTTGAGGGAGCAGCATGTAAGGTAGGTGACTGTTGAGGGGGTGTTGGGAGAAAACTTGAGGCTTGTGATAGTTGTAGGGCTTTTTGTGTGTGTGTGTGTGTGTGTGTGTGTGTGTGTGTGTGTGTGTGTGCTCGCACGTGCGTGCGTGTGTGTGTGTGTGTGTGTTTTCAAGGTGCTCCTGCTGTCTGATGCTGGCAGTATGCTGGCAGTTTCATCTTCACATGGCTACTCTTAGTTTCCACGTAAGTTAACTCATGCACAGTGTATGTCAAGGCCCAGTCACCCACATTCTTTATGAGGGATTTCTCCTTCAAGGAAAGACATCATAACGTATCTGTCTACCTTATCCTTAGACCTCTATCTAGCGACCTTTTGAAAGAGAGGTCACATCTGCGCATTACACTGCAGCTCATATTTCCCCTCTATGCATTAATACATGCATCAACTTGATGTGTGATCACTCCACTTGAAAACACTGATAGAAAATGAGAAGGCGGGACCCCAGGTACATTTCTTAATGTTTTGAGCATGATGAACATGTTGCTATGTGGCTATCTAATTTACAGGGATGACATTAATCAGTGTTGCTGCGGCGCTGGGCAACGTACGGCCAAGCGGAGAGGAGAAAATGAACCGGGGCATTAGTCAGTGAGAGAATGATCCATTACCTGTGCATTTATAGTCATTTGACCGCACTGGGAAGTTACACAGTACAAACACTGTGTTGTTGTTAAGAGGGCTCGTTACATTAAGGGAACTGTATCAACTGTAGAATACATGCTGGAGGACGTGGCAGTCACAGTTTGACCTGAAGTGGATGGAATAAAGCAAGGCCTTGATGGGGAACCGGAGAGGGCCAGAGAAGGGTAGAGAGAGAGTGAGAGAGAGTAGGAGAGAGAGAAAAAAGAGAGAGATGGGAGAGAGGGGAAATGATAAAAAGAGAGAGAGAGAGAGAGAGAGAGAGAGAAAGAGAGAAAGAGAGAGCGAGAGAGAGAGAGAAAAGAGAGAGATGGGAGAGAGGGGAAATGATAGAAAGAGAGAGAGAGAGAGAGAGAGAGAGAGAGAGAGAGAGAGAGAGAAAGAGAGAGCGAGAGAGAGAGAGAGCGAAATTGAGAGACAGCGAGAGAGAGAGACAGCGAGAGAGAGAGAGGCTGAGAGAGACCGAGAGAGAAAAAGCGAGAGAGAGAGAGAGAGAGCAAAAGAGAGAGAGAGAGAGAGAGAGGGGGAGGGTCCATGGGAGAAGAGGCTGCCTAAGAGGAGAGAAACTGAGGGATCCAAGCTAGACCTCTAACAAGTGATTATACTGAAGCCCCCTCCTCTCCTCCTCTCTTCCTCAAGGCATAGGGACATGAGAGCAGCAGGCAGGCTGCTGGAACCTACGTGAACGTGTGTGTGTGTGTTTGTGTGTGTGTGTGCACACTGCCTGTTTCAGCATATTGTGCCCTCAAACACAAAAATATGATTAGTGGTATTTTCTGTGGGCAAAACAGCATGCATGTAAGACTGAGACAGCTGGTAAAGGCTGAAACGTTCCAGGGGTCTCCTTACAGTAATATTCCAGGGGTCTCCTTACAGTTATGTTCCTGGGGTCTCCTTACAGTAATGTTCCAGGGGTCTCCTTACAGTAATGTTCCAGGGATCTCCTTACAGTAACGTTCCTGGGGTCTCCTTACAGTAACGTTCCAGGGGTCTCCTTACAGTAATGTTCCTGGGGTCTCCTTACAGTAATGTTCCTGGGGTCTCCTTACAGTAATGTTCCAGGGGCCTCCTTACAGTAATGTTCCAGGGGTCTCCTTACAGTAATGTTCCTTGGGTCTCCTTACAGTAATTTTCCAGGGGTCTCCTTACAGTAATGTTCCAGGGGCCTCCTTACAGTAATGTTCCAGGGGTCTCCTTACAGTAATGTTCCTGGGGTCTCCTTACAGTAATGTTCCAGGGGTCTCCTTACAGTAATGTTCCAGGGGTCTCCTTACAGTAATGTTCCAGGGGTCTCCTTACAGTAATGTTCCAGGGGTCTCCTTACAGTAACGTTCCAGGGGTCTCCTTACAGTAATGTTCCAGGGGTCTCCTTACAGTAATGTTCCAGGGGTCTCCTTACAGTAATGTTCCTGGGGTCTCCTTACAGTAATGTTCCAGGGGTCTCCTTACAGTAATGTTCCAGGGGTCTCCTTACAGTAATGTTCCTGGGGTCTCCTTACAGTAATGTTCCAGGGTCTCCTTACAGTAATGTTCCTGGGGTCTCCTTACAGTAATGTTCCTGGGGTCTCCTTACAGTAATGTTCCTGGGGTCTCCTTACAGTAATGTTCCAGGGGTCTCCTTACAGTAACGTTCCAGGGGTCTCCTCTCCTCACAGCATTTACACTTGAAGTGAGACATGTTCCTGGGGTCTCCTCTCCTCACAGCATTTACACTTGAAGTGAGACATGTTCCTGGGGTCTCCTCTCCTCACAGCATTTACACTTGAAGTGACACATAAAAAAACACCTAATTTTGGCTAATGTGTCTGCATTCGATCAGCACTCAACTGCACAAATATATATACAACTGAATAAAATCTACCTAAATTGTTGACTGTAGTGTTTGCTTAGGCATAGCCAGGGTGTATACACAAACAAATATATACACACACACGCACAAACACACACACACAAACCAGACACGCATGCACAAACACACACATACAAACCAGACGCGCATGCACAAACACGCACGGACACACCAGGGAAGGCAGTTAAGGTAATCCTTCAGCCCCTTGGTTAAACCTGAAACCGACTGTAATCACAAGTGAACTAAACTCTTCCTCACTGGCTTATATTAAAACGGTGAGGTTACCCTCGACTACCCTCCGCTCCTTCAAAGCTCATATAAACCGGCCCAACAATATCTATTTATTTCTTTATGCAATGAACCTTTAATAAACATTCTGTCAGACGAAACTGAATCACCGCGGGCTGAGAGCATGTAAGGAAATCAATTAAAATGAAGTCACGGCGCTGGCTGGCCAATTGTCTGTGGCAGTTATTTGATATAATATGGTTAATAGTACTGGCTGGGTAAATTAACACAATTTTGCCACAGTAGACTTACTGTTGGTTGCCGGGGGTGGGAGGGTGTCACACACACACACACACACACACACACACACACACACACACACACACACACACACACACACACACACACACACACACATTGACAGGCGGGGCCAGGGGTCCATGGGGACCCCTGGGAGTGGTACGTGGGTAAAATCACTGGGGAAGCCAATCCAGCAAAAAAGCCACATTACAACCTATGTGTTGTGATAATTACGTTGTTTGCTCTGTAATTAGTTAATATGCCTTAACGCCGTTATATATATATAGACTTAAGGCAGAGACAATAAGAAGACACAGTGGCAGAATAAATTCAACCACACATTTGTTTCATCACAAAACCGGAGAGCAACATCTGTCCGGTGAAGTCCACAAAACATTGAATGTAACAAACAGTTACATGACCTACAGCATGGTCAAGCAAGGTAATGTTTACGACATTTTCTGACTACTAAACAACTATTGATTTAAAACCACAGAGAGACACAGCTTCCTCCACTATTCCAGCACCATTTCAACTTCAACATTTCAACATTTAATCACCTCTGCTTAGTCTAATAAAAACGATTTAGTCCAATCAACGTAAGCTAAATATGTTGTGGCTGTCCATGGGACTGATTTCTGTGTGTGTGTGTGTGTGTGTGTGTGTGTGTGTGTGTGTGTGTGTGTGTGTGTGTGTGTGTGTGTGTGTGTGTGCAAGTAGAAAAACATGTTGACTCACCCTACTTGTAGAGAAACACTAATGCCATCCTACTATTTCATGTTGACTAAACGGTCTATGACTCTGTCATACAGTACAAGCTTTTAGTTTTTGTTGTCCTAGGCTACCTGGCTAAAATACTTCCTTGCTAACATAACTTCCTTTCATGGGCAATGTCTACTACGTCTAGATACATGTTGAAATTCCATCCTGTCAGGCCAGGGGCCCAATGTAGTAATTTATGGTTGGATCAGAATCACTGTTATATCACATTGGCCAGTACATAGAATTAAGTAAAACCACAAGTCCAAATCTCTATCTCCATCCATGGCTAATTTAGGAAACTGTCACGCCCTGACCTTAGAGAGACGTTTTATTTCTTTATTTGGTCAGGGTGTGATTTGGGTGGGCATTCTATGTTTTCTATTTCTTTGTTTTTGGCCGAGTGTGGTTCCCAATCAGAGGCAGCTGTCTATCGTTGTCTCTGATTGGGAATCATACTTAGGCAGCCTTTTTCCCACCTAATGTTGTGGGTAATTATTTAGTTTCTGTGTGTGTTTGTGTGTGCCACGGTTGCGTCACGTTCGCGTCACATTCGGTTTCTGCCTGTTTTTTTGTGAAGGTTTCACTACAATTAAAGATGTGGAATTACATGCACGCTGCGCCTTGGCTCATCTATGACAGGGAGTTTGAAGACAGTGAACGTGACAGAAACTGACGATTTTAGCTAGCTAGCCACCAGAAGACAACAACACAACGAGATGCAACAAGCCACGTTTTTTTCTATCTATAATGATGTTTAGCTGGTTTGTGATGTGATTGGTCTGAAGCCAAATTCAAATTGGCTTCCCTTGACACATTGTTTGGTGTGCCAGGACCATTCTCAGCTGAGCCTACTCAGTTTAGCTCAATGCTGATTGGCTATTATTGTTTTAATTTGATTTATTAATGGAGGCCAAATGCTCACTGGCTTCACTTGCATTCAATGCTACGGGTGGTACAATGCTCTTTCTGACCAGACAGCATCAGATAGATACCCTACACATACTGAGACAGAGGGGTGCTGTTTCGTTCGCTTGGATGCTTTCTCTGGTGAGATACATTCAGCAGCAGCCTCTTACAAATTGATGGACTTTTATGAAACACGGAGAGAGGAAAGAGACATGTTGTATGTTTTTTTTTCTTATTTTCTTGGTCAATTTTTGGGGGAAGCCTGGCTTCCCTTGGCATCCATGAATACATGTACAGTACTGCTGGGGGTCAGGGTAATAAGCCTTCTAAGAAAACAAAAGCAGAGGCTGACCAGAGAGGGTCATGAATCTAACAAGATAATTACAGCAATGCCTAATTTACTACTTATTCTACTCTACTGGTTTGGATAACCTCCCGGGTGCTGACCCTCCCTCTCTCTCATTTGTATTGAGTCACAGCACAGGGAGTAATTCGGGCCGGGGACACAGGGGCCATGAAGGGCGAGCGCCTGGCCTCCCACCCACACAGCCTGCTGGGAGAAGGGGCCTGTACCAGAAGTGGAGCTGGAGGGCGGTACTTATGGTCACAACATATTGTTCTCCCTCGGCTCTGGGTCTGGTGGCTGTCACACTGATGTTATCGATGGAGGAGGAAGGAATGACTTGGCAGACAGAAGGAGAGAGAAAGGAGGAAAGACGGCCCTTTGACCTTTTCCACTGGTCAACAGACACTGAGACAGATGAGTGATTCGTCAATCTGTCATCTCATTCAGGCTAGTGACCCAACAAGCTACATGAGACAATAAGACAATTGCCTAAACATATCTGCAGATACACAGTAAGGCTACATCTGTCAAGATCTGGAGGAAAAAAGTGCAAACGTGTTTGAAACGCATTCCTCAAAATAAAGGGGCTTCTAAAAGTGTGCCACGTGGAGAGGAGCATAAACTCTCTCTGCATCCCAATGGCACCCTATTCCCTATATAGTGTACTATTTTTGACCAGAGCCCTATAGGGAATAGGGTGCCATTTGAGATGCATAATTTGTCTTTGGAGAGCTGTGGCGATGAAGACTGAGTCCTCTGAGAGAGATCTGAGGCCCTGAGTGAATTCATGACAGAACGTCTCTCGGTCTCTCATCATCTATGGTCCAGATGAAGACAATTTTTTATTTATTTCACCTTTATTTAACCAGGTAGGCCAGTTGAGAACAAGTTCTCATTGACAACTGCGACCTGGCCAAGATAAAGCAAAGCAGTGCAACACAAATAACAACACAGAGTTACACATGGAGTAAACAAACGTACAGTCAATTACACAATAGGAAAAAAATAAAAATCTATATACAGTGTGTGCAAATGGTGTGAGGAAGTACGGCAATAAATAGGCCATAGTCGTGAAATAATTACAATTTAGCAAATTAACACTGGAGTGATGGATGAGCAGATGATGATGTGCAAGTAGAAATGCTGGTATGCAAAAGAGCAAAAAAGTAAATAAAAACAATATGGGGATCAGGTAGGTAGATTGGAGGGGCTATTTACAGATGGGCTATGTACAGCTGCAGCGATTGGTTAGCTGCTCAGATAGCTGATGTTTAAAGTTAGTGAGGGAGATATAAGTCTCCAACTTCAGAGATTTTTGCAATTCGTTCCAGTCATTGGCAGCAGAGAACTGGAAGGAAAGGCGGAAAAAGGAGGTGTTGGCTTTGGGGATGACCAGTGAGATACACCTGCTGGAGCGCGTGCTACGGGTGGGTGTTGTTATCGTGACCAGTGAGTTAGAAATTTAGAACCAGGAACAGATATAGCCCTTGGTTCTCCCCAGACCTGACTGCCCTTAACCAACACAAAAACATCCTATGGCGTTCTACATTAGCATCGAACAGCCCCCGTGATATGCAGCTGTTCAGGGAAGCTAGAAACCATTATACACAGGCAGTTAGAAAAGCCAAGGCTAGCTTTTTCAAGCAGAAATTTGCTTCCTGCAACACTAACTCAAAAAAGTTCTGGGACACTGTAAAGTCCATGGAGAATAAGAACACCTCCTCCCAGCTGCCCACTGCACTGAAGATAGGAAACACTGTCACCACTGATAAATCCACCATAATTGAGAATTTCAATAAGCATTTTTCTACGGCTGGCCATGCTTTCCATCTGGCTACTCCTACCCCGGTCAACAGCACTGCACCCCCAACAGCAACTCACCCAAGCCTTCCCCATTTCTCCTTCTCCCAAATCCATTCAGCTGATGTTCTGAAAGAGCTGCAAAATCTGGACCCCTACAAATCAGCCGGGCTAGACAATCTGGACCCTTTCTTTCTAAAATTATCTTCCGAAATTGTTGCCACCCCTATTACTAGCCTGTTCAACCTCTCTTTCGTGTCGTCTGAGATTCCCAAAGATTGGAAAGCAGCTGCGGTCATCCCCCTCTTCAAAGGGGGACACTCTTGACCCAAACTGCTACAGACCTATATCTGTCCTACCATGCCTTTCTAAGGTCTTCGAAAGTCAACAAACAGAGTCAACAAACAGATTACCGACCATTTCGAATCTCACCATACCTTCTCTGCTATGCAATCTGGTTTCAGAGCTGGTCATGGGTGCACCTCAGCCACGCTCAAGGTCCTAAACGATATCTTAACCGCCATCGATAAGAAACATTACTGTGCAGCTGTATTCATTGATCTGGCCAAGGCTTTTGACTCTGTCAATCACCACATCCTCATCGGCAGACTCGACAGCCTTGGTTTCTCAAATGATTGCCTCGCCTGGTTCACCAACTACTTCTCTGATAGAGTTCAGTGTGTCAAATCGGAGGGTCTGCTGTCCGGACCTCTGGCAGTCTCTATGGGGGTGCCACAAGGTTCAATTCTTGGACCGACTCTCTTCTCTGTATACATCAATGAGGTCGCTCTTGCTGCTGGTTAGTCTCTGATCCACCTCTACGCAGACGACACCATTCTGTATACTTCCGGCCCTTCTTTGGACACTGTGTTAAACAAAGTACTGAGTAAAGGGTCTGAATACTTATGTCAATGTGATATCATTTATAATTTTTACTTTTTTTGCAAAAATGTCTGAAAACTAGTTTTTGCTTTGTCATCATGGGGTATTGTTTGCAGATTGATGAGGAAAAAAAACAATTTAATACATTTTAGAATAAGGTTGTAACGTTAGAGAATGTGGAAAAAGACTTTCTGAATGTCCGTCTTTATGCTCATGCCACAGCTTGACAACCATTCATCGATGACATTGATTTGGTTTACCAATGGTAATAAACTGGAGTTCGCATTCTTTAAAATCCAGACGTTTTCCTAGCCACCGTGCTTCTACACCTGCATTGCTTGCTGTTTGGGGTTTTAGGCTGGGTTTCTGTACAGCACTTTGAGATATCAGCTGATGTACGAAGGGCTATATAAATAAATTTGATTTGAAATAAATTTGATTTGGTTGTCATTTCTCCAGCCCAGTAATAGCGGTGATTCTGAGGTATAATTCATCACTTCACCACGGTGCTTGACATAAAATCAGCTACAATAGGCCTAATTAAGACATTTTACTGGAGGATCCAAGACTGACCACGGGACACTGAAGAAAAAGGTGGGAGAGAACGGACAAAGGGGGCTCCCCACCCACCCCAGGAAGGAGGGCTCCTCTCCACTCCCAAAACCAACAAAGACAAAGGATTGGAAGGGGATGGGTGATGTGTCAAGATGGAATATAGGGTTTAGCTTGGCATGCCATGTAATTGCTGAGTATTAACAATTAGTAACATAGTTGTTACACCTCAGAACTTGTCAATTGTTCTGCCTGTCTGCAGCCTATATTTGGCAAGAACGTTCACACTCGCAGTGGTCGTGGCTGCCAGGAATGAAGCCAGTCTGCTTTCAAGATGTGTGTTTGTCAATCGTCTCCTCTCCCGGCCCTCCTCCAGAAACACACACAGATCAGAGGATGATGTAAGCTAAGCTACAGGGCACCATAGCTCTGTCTGTGTGTGTGTGTGTGTGTGTCTGTGTGTCTGTGTGTCTGTGTGTCTGTGTGTCTCTGTGTCTCTGTGTCTCTGTGTGTGTGTGTGTGTGTGTGTGTGTGTGTGTGTATGTGTGTGTGTGTGTGTGTGTGTGTGTGTGTGTGTGTGTGTGTGTGTGTGTGTGGAGAATTACTTACAACCGGCGTGTAGCCAGCTATCAACCCAGCCTCTTACAGATGATGGGATTCACCTGGCAGTAACGTATCCAGGGGGCGAGAAAGAAAAAAAAGCCAAGCAAACCAATATTTTCTATTTACTCTCTTCTGTTATTCTTCTTCCCACGCTCCACATTTCTTTTCAGTTAAAGGGAAGGAGATAGGAAGGATAGGAGGGATGGAGTGAGGAAGGATAGGAGGGATGGAGTGAAGGAAGGATAGGAGGGATGGAGTGAGGAAGGATAGGAGGGATGGAGTGAAGGAAGGATAGGAGGAATGGAGTGAAGGAGGGATGGAGTGAGGAAGGAGAGGAGGGATGGAGTGAAGGAAGGATAGGAGGGATGGAGTGAGGAAGGATAGGAGGGATGGAGTGAGGAAGGATAGGAGGGATGGAGTGAGGATGGATAGGAGGGATGGAGTGAAGGAAGGATAGGAGGGATGGAGTGAGGAAGGATAGGAGGGATGGAGTGAGGAAGGATAGGAGGGGTGGAGTGAGGAAGGATAGGAGGGGTGGAGTGAGGAAGGATAGGAGGGATGGAGTGGGGAAGGATAGGAGGGATGGAGTGAGGAAGGATAGGAGGGATGGAGTGAGGAAGGATAGGAGGGATGGAGTGAGGAAGGATAGGAGGGATGGAGTGAAGGAAGGATAGGAGGGATGGAGTGAAGGAAGGATAGGAGGGATGGAGTGAGGAAGGATAGGGGGGATGGAGTGAGGAAGGATAGGAGGGATGGAGTGAGGAAGGATAGGAGGGATGGAGTGAGGAAGGATAGGAGGGGTGGAGTGAGGAAGGATAGGAGGGATGGAGTGAGGAAGGATAGGAGGGATGGAGTGGGGAAGGATAGGAGGGATGGAGTGGGGAAGGATAGGAGGGATGGAGTGAGGAAGGATAGGAGGGATGGAGTGAGGAAGGATAGGAGGGATGGAGTGAGGAAGGATGGAGTGAAGGAAGGATAGGAGGGATGGAGTGAAGGAAGGATAGGAGGGATGGAGTGAAGGAAGGATAGGAGGGATGGAGTGAAGGAAGGATAGGAGGGATGGAGTGAGGAAGGATAGGAGGGATGGAGTGAAGGAAGGATAGGAGGGATGGAGTGAAGGAAGGATAGGAGGGATGGAGTGAAGGAAGGATAGGAGGGATGGAGTGAAGGAAGGACCGGAGGGATGGAGTGAAGGAAGGATAGGAGGGATGGAGTGAAGGAAGGATAGGAGGGATGGAGTGAGGAAGGATAGGAGGGATGGAGTGAGGAAGGATAGGAGGGATGGAGTGAGGAAGGATAGGAGGGATGGAGTGAAGGAAGGATAGGAGGGATGGAGTGAGGAAGGATAGGAGGGATGGAGTGAAGGAAGGATAGGAGGGATGGAGTGAAGGAAGGATAGGAGGGATGGAGTGAGGAAGGATAGGAGGGATGGAGTGAAGGAAGGATAGGAGGGATGGAGTGAGGAAGGATAGGAGGGATGGAGTGAGGAAGGATAGGAGGGATGGAGTGAAGGAAGGATAGGAGGGATGGAGAGAAGGAAGGATAGGAGGGATGGAGTGAAGGAAGGATAGGAGGGATGGAGTGAGGAAGGATAGGAGGGATGGAGTGAGGAAGGATAGGAGGGATGGAGTGAAGGAAGAATAGGAGGGATGGAGTGAGGAAGGATAGGAGGGATGGAGTGAGGAAGGAAATAGGTGGAAAGCTGTTGTTTTAGCTTCCCTCAGGTGTTTTACCTGGAATCTGTGAGGGGAGGAAAGATGCTCACGTAATGGGGTGGCATACATACAGGCCATATGTCTCCTACCTCCCAGTTACAAACACATACATGTAGACATTGTCCCTACTGGACATACTAGGTCAGCGATACATTGGGTTTATTTTAGAGTGACACTAGTGACACAAATATTTGAAGTTTACACAGCACAAGAGAGAGAGAGCAAGATAGACAGACAGATAGATTTTTAAAAAATTAACTAGGCAAGTCAGAACAAATTCTTATTTACAATGACAGTCTACCGGGTAACAGGGAGTTAACTACCTTGTTCAGGGGCAGGATAACAGATTTTTACCTTGTCGGCTCAGGTAAGTCGATCCAGCAACCTTTTGGTTACTGGCCCAACGCTCTAATCACTAGGCTACCTGCTGCCCAAAGAGAGATAGAGATATATATAGAGAGGGAGATCGATAGAGAGATGGAGAGAGATAGAGAGAGGGAGATAGATAGAGAGATGGAGAGATAGAGAGATATAGAGGTAGATGGATAGAGAGGTAGATAGATATATAGAGAGATAAATAGAGAGAGAGAACCGGAGAAGAACCTGACACCCTCAACACACAGGGGGACAAACACCTGCCTGGAGGTGACAGCATTTCCTCTCCCATATGCCCCCCTAGGCACAACTATGACAACATAACCAACAAAAACAGGTCACAACTCCTGCAGCTCTGTCGCACGCTGAGTATGTGCATAGTCAATGGTAGGCTTTGAGGGGACTCCTATGGTAGGTACACCTATAGCTCATCTCTTGGCATTAGTACTGTAGACTACTTTATGACTGACCTCAACCCAGAGTCTCTCAGAAAGCTCACATTCAGCCCACTGACACCCCTATCAGATCACAGCAAAATTACAGTCTACTTGAATAGAGCAATACTCAATCATGAGGCATCAAAGCCAAAGGAACTGAGTAATATTAAGAAATGCTATAGATGGAAGGAATGCAGTTTGGAAACCTAACAAAAAATAATTAGGCAACAACAAATTCAAACCCTTTTAGACAACTTCCTGGACAAAACGTTCCACTGTAATAGTGAAGGTGTAAACTTAGCAGAAGAAAATCTTAACAGTACTGTATATTTTACCTCTCAGCTTCCCCATCAAATCTAAAAATCTCAAATAGAAAACCGAAGAAAATGAACAACAATGACAAATGGTTTGATGAAGAATGCAAAAATCTAAGAAGAAATTGGGAAACCTGTCCAACCAAAAACACAGAGACCTGGAAAACCTGAGTCTACACCTTCACTATGGTGAATCACTAAAACAATACAGAAATATACTACGGAAAAAGAAGGAATAGCACATCAGAAATCAGCTCAATGTAATTGAAGAATCCATAGACTCCAACCACCTCTGGAAAATTGGAAAACACTAAACAAACAACAACACAAAGAATTATCTATCCAAAATGGCGATGTATGGGTAAACCACTTCTCCAATCTTTTTGGCTCTATAACAATGAACACACAGCAAAAACATATACATGATCAAATACACATCTTAGAATCAACTATTAAAGACTACTAGAACCCACTGGGTTCTCCAATTACCTTGAAGGAACTGCAGGACAAAATAAAACTCTCCAACCCAAAAAGTCCTGTGGTGTTGATGGTATCCTCAATGAAATGATAAAATATACAGACAAATTCCAATTGGCTATACTAAAACTCTTTAACATCATCCTTAGCTCTGGCATCTTCCCCAATATTTGGAATCAAGGGATGATTACCCCAATCCACAAAAGTGAAGATACATTTGTCCCCAATAACTCCCGTGGGATATGCATCAACAGCAGCCTTGGGAAAATCCTCCACATTATCATTAACAGCAGACTCGTACATTTACTCAGTGAAAACAATGTACTGAGCAAATGTCAAATTGGCTTTTTACCAAATTATCGTACGACAGACCACGTATTCACCCTGCACACCCTAATTGATGAACAAACAAACCAAAACAAAGGCAAAGGCAAAATCTTCTCATGCTTTGTTGATTTAAAAAAAGCCTTCGACTCAATTTGGCATGAGAGTCTGCTATACAAATTGGTGGAAAGCGGTGTTGGGGGAAAACATACAACATTATAAAATCCATGTACACATTCATAAAGTGTGCTGTTAAAATAGGCAAAAAACACACACATTTCTTCCCACGGGGCAGTAGGGTGAGACAGGGATGCAGCTTAAGCCCCACCCTCTTCAACATATATATCAATGAATTGGTGACGGCACTAGAAAAGTCTGCACCACCCGGCCTCACTGTACTAGAATCTGAAGTTAAATGTCTACTGTTTGTTGATGATCTGGTGGTTCTGTCACCAACCAAAGAGGGCCTACAGCAGCACCTAGTTCTTCTGCAGAGATTCTGCCAGACCTGGGCCCTGACAGTAAATCTCAGTAAGACAAAAAATTGGTGTTCCAAAAAAGGTCCTGTCGTTAGGACCACAAATACAAATTCCATCTAGACACCATTGCCCTAGAGCACACAAAAAAACTATACAGTACATACCTTCGCCTAAACATCAGCACCACAGGTAACTTCCACAAAGCTGTGAAAGATCTGAGAGACAAGGCAAGTAGAGCATTCTATGCCTTTCAAAGGAACAGAAAATTTGACATACCAATTAGGATCTGGCTAAAAATACTTGAATCAGTTATAGAACCCATTGCCCTTTATGGTTGTGAGGTCTGGGGTCCGCTCACCAACCAAGAATTCACAAAATGGGACAAACACCAAATTCAGACTCTACATTCAGAATTCTGCAAAAATATCCTCTGTGTACAACGTAAAACACCAAATAATGCATGCAGAGCAGAATTAGACCGATACCCGCTAATTATCAAAATCCAGTAAAGAGACGTTAAATTCTACAACCACCTAAAAGGAAACAATTCCCAAACCTTCCATAACAAAGCCGTCACCTACAGAGAGATGAACCTGGAGAAGAGTTCCCTAAGCAAGCTGGTCCAGGGGCTCTGTTCACAAACACAAACACACCCCACAGAGCCCCAGGACAGCAACACAATTAGACCCAACCAAATCATGAGAAAACAAAAAGATAATTACTTGACACATTGGAAAGAATTAAGGAAAAAACTGAGCAAACTAGAATGCTATTTGGCCCTAAACAGAGAGTACACAGTGGCAGAATACCTGGCCACCGTGACTGACCCAAACTTAAGGAAAGCTTTGACTATGTACTGTCATGACTGTCCTGACCAGGTCAGGTTACAGGAGACCACAACCCTACAGATTACCTCTCAACCCCAACAGAGGAGGAGAGATCTAGGGGTCTGAAGATGTGGGGGGTTTTATGACCCATCACGCTCCTGGTAAACTTCAGGCCACAGACAAATTCCTTTGTCCTGTTACTATGGAGAACCAGCCTCAGAACATTAAACATGAAATAAAGGGACTTTCCGTCAGCCAGAATGGTGGTCATGACGATAGATGGAATATGAAAATGTATGTCATTTTTGTTTTGTTATTAAAGGTTAATAGATGACGTTATTACGAAAGCATTGTAATGTGAAGAGTTTTCCTAGTATATGTTTGATGTTTATACATTGTACGTTGTATGGAAAATATCAAAATCAAAAAGAATGTTTTGGAGAAGATGAAATGTTAAGTTAGTTGTCTAAAATTGGATTTGAATCAAATCTAGACCTTGGGTTGTGTATCGCGTCCTCCGATACACAACCCAACCCAACCAAGCCGCACTGCTTCTTAACACAGCTCGCATCCAACCCGGAAGCCAGCCAAACCCAGAGTCTCTGGTGGCACAGCTGACGCTGCAGTACAGCGCCCTTAACCACTGAGCCACCCGGGAGGCCCGCAAGTTTGGGAAGAAATAAATCCTTTTCTACCCAAGCTACGGATGAGTAGCTGTGTCTAAGCGGGTGAATTCAAGTCGAACCACCTAGCCTCCATCTCCCATCGAATCGTGGTATCTAAAGGGTTTCATTCCTATGCTGTGAGCTCTGAGCTACAGAGTCATCTGTCCTCAGAAGACCCCTTCCAGAGCAAAGTGTGAGGGAACAGTGTCATCAAACAGCTGAAGGCCTATGCAGAGAATCCTCAGAGATCATCCCCATGTAATTACATCATTATATTCTGACCCATAAGAGCGGCAGTTTGGGGCAAGGGTTAGAATAGCATACCTGACAAATTCACCCAAATGTATATTTCTCGTGTACTTTCTTTTTTCTCTCTTTTTAAATCCTCATTGTGGGTAATACGCGCCATAGTGTGTTGGCCCGTTATACTAAGTTCTAATCAATAGCCTATCATGTGTTTTGTCTATGTGTATTTTTTATCATCATTGTAGCTTTTTAGTAAATAAATATTCAACTAAGATTGGTGTGGTACGAATTCATTGGTGAGACCCGGGTCCGTGCAGATTCACAGGCTATACGACGTTCAGAACGAGATTGGTAGAGGCAACTGTTTAATTAGCGGCTGTTGTAAAATCGATATTCTTTGAGTTAATTTGGGAAATAGAAACTCAATAAAAACTAGTTTTCCCATGGTGCCCCAGGTTAATGAGTTAATAATTACTTGATTCAGTTATTCACGCAACAAGAAACTTTGATCATTTGATGATCAACAGTCGTCACATTAACTAATACAGCGTCACGACAGTACAGACTCAGTGAGCATAGCCTTGCTATTGAGAAAGGCCGCTGTAGGCAGACCTGGCTCTCAAGAGAAGACACACTGCCCACAAAACGAGGTGGAAACTGAGCTGCACTTCCTAACCTCCTGCCAAATGTATGACCTTAGAGACACATATTTCCCTCAGATTACACAGATCCAAAGAATTCGAAAACAACCCCCGATTTTGATAAGCTCCCATGTCTACTGGGTGAAATACCACAGTGTGTCATCACAGCAGCAAGATTTGTGACCTGTTGCCACAAGAAAAGGTCAACCAGTGAAGAAGAAAAATTGTAAATACAACCCATATTTATGCTTATTTGGTTCTCAATCAGGGACAACGATTGACAGCTGCCTCTGATTGACAACCATACCAGGCCAAACACAGAAATACCAAATCATAGAAAAAACGAACATAGACAACCCACCCAACTCACGCCCTGACCATACTAAAACAAAGACATAACAAAAGAACTAAGGTCAGAACGTGACAGTACCACCCCTCCCAAAGGTGCGGACTCCGGGCGCAAAACCTGAACCTATAGGGGAGGTTCTGGGTGGGTGACTGTCCGCGGTGGCGGCTCTGGCGCGGGACGTGGACCCCACTCTACCATAGTCTTTGTCTTCCTCTTAACACGCCTCCGCCGACCTCGGACTGGGGACCCTAGCAACGGGTCCCGAATGGAGCTCCGGAGTGAAGGGTGATTCCGGCAGCACCGGAGTAACGGGCGGCTCCGGCAGCTCAGGGCAGACGGGAGGCTCCGGCAGCTCAGGGCAGACGGGAGACTCTGGCAGCTCAGGGCAGACGGGAGACTCTGGCAGCTCAGGGGAGACGGGAGACTCTTGCAGCTCAGGGGAGACGGGAGACTCTGGCAGCTCAGGGCAGACGGGAGACTCTGGCAGCTCAGGACAGACGGGAGACTCTGCCAGCTCAGGACAGATGGGAGACTCTGGCAGCTCAGGACAGACTGGAGCACCTTTAGGGAGGAGACGGAGAGATAGCCTGGTGTGGGGGGCTGCCACCGGAGGCCTGGTGTGTGGAGGAGGCACCGGATAGACCGGACCGTGGAGGCGCACTGGAGGTCTCGAGCACCGAGCCTGCACAACCCTACCTGGCTGGATGCTCCCCGTAGCCAGGCCAGTGCGGCAAGGTGGAATAGACCGCACTGGGCTATGTTGGCGAACCGGGGACACCATGCATAGGGCTGGTGCCATGTACCCCGCCTCGAGGAGACGCACTGGAGACTAGATGCGCTGAGCCGGCATCATGGCACCTGGCTCGATGCTCACTCTAGCCCGGCCGTTACGAAGCGCTGCTATGTAGCGCACCGGGCTATGCCTGCGCACGGCATAACACGGTGCCTGCCCAGTCCACCTCTCTCCATGGTAAGCACGGGGAGTTGGCTCAGGTCTCCTACCTGACTTAGCTACACTCCCCGTGTGCCTCACCCCTCCCCCACACATTTTTGGGGCTTCCTCTCGTCCCTGTTGCGCTGCCGTGTTCGTGTCGCCAACTCCATTCTCCTGTAACCCTCCTCGCACTGCTCCAGAGAATCCCAGGCGGGCTCCGGCACTCTCCCTGGGTCGACCGACTACCTCTCTATTTCGTCCCAAGTTGTCACATAGTCCAGATCTCGCTGCTGCCCGATACCACGCTTCTTGGTCCTTGGTTGGTGGGTGATTCTGTAACGGCCGTTGTTGGTGGAAGAAGGTGAGGACCAATGCGCAGCGTGGTAAGTGTCCATCTTTTTAATAAAGTAAATGAACACTGAACAAAAACAATAAAGTGAACAAACGAAACCGAAACAGTTCTGTCTGGTGCAGATACCAACACTCAACAGAAAACAATCACCCACAACTCAAGGGTGAAAACAGGCTGCCTAAGTATGGTTCTCAATCAGGGACAACGATTGACAGCTGCCTCTGATTGACAACCATACCAGGCCAAACACAGAAATAGCAAATCATAGAAAAACGAACATAGACAACCCACCCAACTTACACCCTGGCCATACTAAAACAAAGACATAACAAAAGAACTAAGGTCAGAACGTGACACTTTTGTACTTTAACCATTTGCACATTGTTACAACACTGTATATATACATAATATGACATATGTAATGTCTTTATTATTTTGGAACTTCTGTGAGTGTGATGTTTACTGTTAATTTGATTGTTTATTTCACTTTTGTGTATTATCTACTTCACTTGCTTTGGTAATGTTGACATATATTTCTCATGCCATTAAAGCCCGTTGAATTGACTTGATAGAGAGATAGAGAGATAGATAGAGAGAGATAGATAGAGGTAGATAGAGTGGTAGATAGAGAGATAGACAGACAGACAGGTAGAATGATAGGCTCCC
This sequence comes from Oncorhynchus nerka, assembly GCF_034236695.1. Lineage (NCBI taxonomy): Eukaryota > Metazoa > Chordata > Actinopteri > Salmoniformes > Salmonidae > Oncorhynchus > Oncorhynchus nerka. The sequence continues at coordinate 26,550,654 of NC_088413.1, read as the reverse complement.
CGTGCAGTGACTGAATCATCAAACATCAGCCAGCCAGCAAGCAAGGGGTGTGTGTGTGTGTATAGCAGCTCTGCCTGCTGCAACAAGATCTCATAGTTTCACTTTGAAATTAGTGTAAAGAGTCCTGTGTGTAGCTGGTGAGAGAGTCAGGCGCAGGACAGCAGATACGAGTAAAAAACGTGCTTTACTCAAAAAAGGCAAATATACAAAGAAACATCTTAATCACACACAGACGGACCGAAATATACGATAAACAATCACTCACAAAAGAATATGTAGGGAACAGAGGATTAAATAATGAACAAGTGATTGTGGGATTGACAACAGGTGTGTGAAACAAAGACAAAACAAATGGAAAATGAAAAGTGGATCGGCAGTAGCTAGAAAGCCGTCGACCGCCGACTTTGGTGGAAGTCGTGACAATTAGACTTATTATGTCTATGTTTTGCCCATTAATTCTGTGTGGTTAAACGGTTAATTTCACATGGTTACAGGGTTAGACAGAAACAACTCAAGGGGTTCAGTTTAGGTTTTATTCCGAGTGGTTAAGGTCAGGGCTGTGGTTTGGAGAAGGCTTAAAACATAATTATAAACAATGCGCTGTTTCCATCAAGTAGCATGAAGTATTCTCCCGGCTTGCTAGAGCATTGTGAACTGTTGTGGTGCAGTGGTCTGAGCAGCAAGCTGGGGTCAGGGCATTGCACTCCTAGCATCATGAGTTCACGCAAGTGCTAGGCAATGACATTTTTTTAGGGTGAGCGATGAGGAAGGAATATAACGACGGTCTCAGGACCTTTTCAAACATCTGAAATGGAAGTCTATTTCTAGTGATCGGCAACAGCCTCCTGCCCATGCACACACACACTCATTTGAAGGCGGTGTAGTTAGATGTGTGCATTACCCTGCTATTTCTGTCCATCGAGCCTTTCAGACTAAATTAGCTTGGCCATATTTATCACTTGCCAAAAGTGCCAACCGGTGTTAAACTTTAAAGTTAGTTTCTACATTTCATTTCCCCAGAGTCAAGCCCACCAGGAGTCAGACAGAATTCACAATGAGCTGCCTTTGGGCGGAATGTTCTCTCTGTTTTCCACCCCTCACTGAAAAGAAAAGAAACACATGAAGAATAGGACGAGAAGAAGAGAAGAGAGAGATGAGGAGGGCTATTAGAAAACACACAGAGACATGCAAGCATGCACACATCATACACACACACACACACACTTAGGTACATTACTGCTTGCTTTCCACAACGAATCCAACCCATTAAACATATAATAAAAGTCCCTGTTCTAATATCCATCCCTAGGTCGTCAATAGAACACAACTCAGGTCGACAGTGTGGTTATCTACCTATCTCTTTTCATGGATGTGAACCACACAGCAGCCAGAAGCTGTAGCCCATAATGTTAGGGACGCTACTTGTTAGTGGGGTATAAATACAGGGGTCTGCATCACAGATGGGGAGAGAGGATAAAGAGCGCCATCCATCAGTCTCCCAGGGGAGCCGGGACAAATTAAAGCCTATAAAAGGCCTCATTACTGGGGGCAGCACTCCTGTCTCCAGCCCCCTCATCTCTCTACATCAGCTCCTCCCTCCACACTGAACTGAGCACTACGCCACCAGGGGGAAATTACACGCATAAAGCACTGAGGAATCCGGCGCCCGCGCTAATATGTTCCACCATGACAATGTCCACAGGCACTCACTGATTCATTCTCTCGTCCGCGCGCGCGCGTGTGTGTGTGTGTGTGTCACTACTGCATCCTTTGCATACTGCAATTTAATTGATTGTTATAGCAGTGTGATGATAAAACCATTTTTACTATAATTTCACTCTAGAGTCTTTTCAATCATTCTGACTCATGTGCGCTTCATAATTAGTACCCTTAAACTGAGTCAAGGCCCTGTGGTCCAGACCCTCTCGTTGACTACACTAAAACACTCCATTTTATATCACTCTGAAGTCAAGTCCTGAGGCTGTGTCTGTGTGAACACCCCAGCAAGTCTGCTCTAGGGAGGTGCCCATTAAAGATATGATGAGACAGAGATGGTGTGAGACGTCAGCCTGGCATGGCTGCAGGGTTGACCGCTGGCTGCACACTCCTGACTAGAAAACACACACCCATCTACCCAGTTCCAGTCTACCAGTGACCAGGCAACAGAGACAGAGACAGAGAGAGAGAGTAGGAGAGAGAGAGAGAGAGAGAGAGAGAGAGAGAGAGAGAGAGAGAGAGAGAGACAGAGACAGAGACACAGAGACACAGAGAGAGAGACAGAGACACAGAGAGAGAGACACAGAGAGAGAAATAAAGATCTGAGAGACAGAAGGGAGGGAAAGGAGGAAGTGAAAGTCAGCATGGGAACCTTATTAAACCCAAAACCCCATTGGCTCCTTTCTCCCAAAACCCATCCCCTTCCTCCATCCCCGGTCCTGAATTAGCCTACAGACTAAGTACAGAGTTATATGAGAGACTTCTTATTTCATCAATATGGGGGTGAAGAAATATCTGCTGAATCCCTTGAAATGAATTATTGACTGTCTCTAGTGGGGCTGGAGCGTCGGAGCTGGAGCCGAAGAACAGCCATGGCTATGGGGAATCTTTAATATCAGCTATTTCTGCGGTGTGCGACATGCAAACTGTCCCGCGTCTTCCTGTTCACCACGTACCATTCAACCTGGCCCTGAAAATAGGCAATATTATAGCTTCAGGTTGGTTGGTGAGGACGAAGACTTATGAGGATGCGATTAAAGAGGAGACTGAGGTAGCGCTAAACTTGTCAGCGCACCGTTTACCCAGAGAAATCCTAGTCTGATTACACTTTGACAGCTACAATTGCGCTGGGGAGAGGAGAGAGGTTGATGGAACCTAACTCATCCACACAGCCTGCTAGACGAGACGGTGTGTACGGCTCTTGAGGGGATTGGTTCTAGTGTTGGCCCGCAGGGACCGTCATACAAGAAACAAGCTTGTGTAACATTTCATTTTATTCTCCTCACAGAAATATTTCTCATCCCCTTTTTTGACTCAAATTTGCACGCACAAACCGCATACTCAATTATTATTTGCATTAAATAATTAATAGGCCAATGGTTAACAGTATGGGCCTTAGAGTCGGTGAGTTGTGCATCCAGCCCTCCACCGCTCATTCCTTTAAGACAAACATGACAGAGAAGAGGGGGAACTTCAGAGTCCTGGTAGTCCTCATTTAAATCAAGTTGGAGAAAAAAAAGACACTATTGATTCCAAAGTCTGCTACTCTACTTGCGCTCAGCCTGCTTGCCTTCCATAACATCTTTTTTTTTTTTTTTTGGGGGGGAGTCCCCATAGAGGCTAAAACAAAGCCGATGGATGGACTTGTTTGAGGCTAAAAGAGTGGTACGCAGCATGTGGTAGAGCTCCAACTAGAAACAAGAACAGAAGAAAGAGATGTTGTAAACCTCAACACTTCAACTCAAACCTGACCACTGTATCCATGACAACCAGGTGTAACTGACTTGACTGTAGCAACAGTACAACATGTCAAACAATGTCCACTCAGACTCATACTCCCACACTGGGATAGCACCTTGTGTGCACCATCCTTCTACATACAGGTTCCTTTGTAACAAGAACACTACTGCCACAATGGGGATGTCAGGTGCATTTTCCATTCGCCGACAACAAGGCAACATTTATGGTTCATAAATACCCAAAGAATTTTTTTAAAACACACAGACATTGAATGAAGCAGCCTGCCTTCGAGTGTAAGGTAGCAATGAGACACAGCAGTGTGTACACAGCAGCCTCTCTCTCTCTCTCTCTCTCTCTCTCTCTCTCTCTCTCTCTCTCTCTCTCTCTCTCTCTCACCCAGCTGTAGGATAAACAGAGAGATAACAATGTGACTAAGGTCTAATTGCTGCTGTGACTGGTGTGACTGGTGTGACTGTGGTGACTGTGGTGACTGTGGTGACTGTGGTGACTGTTGCCCATTACTGCAGAGCGGTGGGGCTTATTATTTGCTGCTGTGACTGGTGTGACTGGTGTGACTGGTGTGACTGTGATGACTGTGGTGACTGTTGCCCATTACTGCAGAGCGGTGGGGCTTATTATTTGCTGCTGTGACTGGTGTGACTGGTGTGACTGCTGTGACTGCTGTGACTGGTGTGACTGTGGTGACTGTGGTGACTGTGGTGACTGTGGTGACTGTTGCCCATTACTGCAGAGCGGTGGGGCTTATTATTTGCTGCTGTGACTGGTGTGACTGGTGTGACTGCTGTGACTGCTGTGACTGGTGTGACTGTGGTGACTGTGGTAACTGTGGTGACTGTTGCCCATTACTGCAGAGCGGTGGGGCTTATTATTTGCTGCTGTGACTGGTGTGACTGCTGTGACTGGTGTGACTGTGGTGACTGTGGTGACTGTGGTGACTGTGGTGACTGTTGCCCATTACTGCAGAGCGGTGGGGCTTATTATTATTTGACACAGTTTGATCTCCGTGTAACCAATTGCAGGGCTCCTACGGCTACAGTAGGATTTGTTTATGGATTGATTGATCAAAGGGACGCCTCCATCTCTATGTCTGTTTCATGTAAACATTCCGGGGAGACAGTTTGAGTTTCGTTGTGCTACTATAGCAACAGTGGAATGTGAGTGTTGACCACACTGGATGTGAGGATGGATACGTGGACTATTTAGTTGTTTTTCTTTACCGTTTGGACACTTCCTTAATTATAATCTGTGGTGGGAAAAGTACTCAATTGTCATACTTGAGTAAAAGTAAAGATACCTTAATAGAAAGTGACTCAAGTAAAATTGAAAGTCACCCAGTAAAATACTACTTGAGTAAAGGTCTAAAAGTATTTGGGTTTTAAATATACTTAAGCGTCAAAAGTAAATGCAATTGCTAAAATGTACTTAAGTATCAAAAGTAGAAATATTAACCATTTCAAATTCCTTATAATAAGCAAACCAGGCGGCACAATTTTCTGACAGATAGCCAGGGGCACACTCAGACCTAATTTACAAACGAAGCATTTGTGTTTAGTGATTCCACCAGATCAGAGGCAGTAGGGATGACCCGGGATGTTCTCTTGACAAGTGTGTGAATTGAACCATTTTCCTGTTAAAATATAACATGTACTTTTGGGTGTCAGGGAAAATGTACGGAGTAAAAAGTACATCATTTTCTTTAGGAATGTAGTGAAGTAAAAGGAAAAGTTGGCAAAAATAGTAATAGTAAAGTACTTAACTTCTTCGAGATAGGGGGCGCTCTTTTAATTTTTGGATAAAAAACGTTCCCGTTTTAAACAAGATATTTTGTCACGAAAAGATGCTCGACTATGCATGTAATTGACAGCTTTGGAGAAAAAAAAACTCTGACGTTTCCAAAACTGCAAAGATATTATCTGTGAGTGCCCCAGAACTAATGCTACAGGCGAAGCCAAGATTACATTTCATACAGGAAATGGTCCAGATTTTGAATGCCCTGTGTTTCAATGTCTCCTTATATGGCTGTGAATGGGCCAGGAATGAGCCTGCACTTTCTGTCGTTTCCCCAAGGTGTCTGCAGCAGTGTGACGTATTTGTAGGCATATCATTGGAAGATTGACCATAAGAGACTATTGCGTAATCTCCAGGTCCATGCTCGTTCCATTTTCTTCAGAGGAGAAAGTCAACTGCCACGAATTATTTATCATCGATAGATATGTGAAAAACACCTTGAGGATTGATTCTAAACAATGTTTGCCATGTTTCCGTCGATATTATGGAGTTCATTTGGAAAAAAGTTTGCGTTGTAATGACTTAATTTTCGGGGTTTTTCTTACCCAAACGTGATTAACAAAACGGAGCGATTTGTCCTACACAAATAATCTTTTTGGAAAAACTGAACATTTGCTATCTAACTGAGAGTCTCCTCATTGAAAACATCTGAAGTTCTTCAAAGGTAAATGATTTTATTTGAATGCTTTTCTTGTTTTTGTGAAAATGTTGCCTGCTGAATGCTAGGCTTAATGCTATGCTAGGCTATCAATACTCTTACACAAATGCTTGTTTAGCTATGGTTCAAAAGCATATTTTGAAAATCTGAGATGACAGTGTTGTTAACAAAAGGCTAAGCTTGAGAGCAAATATATTTATTTCATTTCATTTGCGATTTTCATGAATAGTTAACGTTGCATTATGGTAATTAGCTTGAGGCTATAAATAGGATCCCGGATCCGGGATTGCTCGTCGCAACAGGTTAAGTAGTACTTTCAAGTATTTTTTACTTAAGTGCTTCACACCACTGATGATAATCATCAATTATCATGCTGACTGCAATTACTCAACAACTAACCATGGCCAATGAAAAACTGATGGATTTTAAAGTGTATCCATGGGTTGTTGTTGTTCTTTTATGTACTGTTTTGAGTTGATGCATTGATAGACCGTTTGCTGTAGATTGTATGTAACACATGATTTAGTCACATACAATCTACAACAATGTCTATTAATGCATCAGAGGAGGCTGGTGGGAGGAGCTATTGGAGGACGGGCTCATTGTAATGGCTGAAATTGAATTAACGTAACAGCCTCAAACATATGTACGCCACACGTTTGACTCCGTTCCATTTAGTCCATTCCAATGAGACTGTCCTCCTATAGCTCCTTCCACCAGCCTCCGATGGTGCACATCAACAATATTGTCGGTTCAGTTTAACATTTCACACTCTGTCCAAATTTTGGCGAGTTCTGTGTGCTCTTCTTCTCTTTCCTAAGACGGGCCCCATCTTCCATCTGTTAAGCGCACAATAATTCTTATAACGAGAAGACGAGAAGATTTGACTGTGTATCCCCAAAACACTACCCCAGCCTGGCGCAGCTCCTCGCCCTCTTTGATGAGAAGCTTTCATGTGAAAAGTTGAGAATAACCACATGTGTTAGGGTCCAAAAGATACAGTACCCGCAACAATAACATGCAGTGTGGGTCGGTTTCTAGAGCAACAGTATGGTAATCTTCAGGAAGTGCTGAGATCCGCGATAGGCGAAACAGCGCCACTGGCCGACCCAGGGCATTTGTTATTGGTTTTTGCATTGAGGACATGAGCATCCAACATCGAGGTAAAAAAATTATCTAAATGGTAGAACTCTGCTGTTCTGTCACGCGTGCAGTGATGTGCTGTGATGTCAGAGGGAGAAAGAAACTGTGCCGATTGTTTGAAGTTACGTCTTTGTTGTTGTTGTAACATTGACAATGGACGTGGCAGTTTCATCGCTACGGATTGCAGCTTTAAGGTCGTCCAGTAACCTAGAATAAGAAGGAAATAAAGGAAATGTCACATAGTAGTGACATCTATTCTGAACATAATGAAATAAACATTTACAAAAGAACATTCCATGTCTTCAGATGTTCATTCATTTCAACATTGGACAGATTTGCCG